>NC_051212.1:55328820-55351320 GCF_015220715.1 Pygocentrus nattereri
ATTTTAGGCGGCGATTTCCTGGAACGAGTGGGGGCGGTGTTTGATTTCGGCAGCGGTAGCCTGACTCTAAATGGCCGCAGGGTCGCCGTTCACGGGGGTACTGAGATGGCAGGAACGCCGTGTAATGTAGCCGTGCGTCAGGCGGGGAGTGACACAACAGCGCCGTTTAGTGTGGACCCGGTTCGCGATCTGTGGGAGCGTAGCCGCGCAGGGCTGTCTGAAGGGCAGGGCCAGTTGCTGTGGGCGCTACTCGACCGGTTTAGAGGGGTTTTTGCGGTCAGTGAGCGTGAGTGCTCGAGGACGGGACTCGCGGTTCATGCGATTGACACGGGAGACGCGTTACCTGTTCGGCTGAGGCCGCACCGTCTTCCGCTCGCCAAGCGCTTGGCAGCGGAGCAACAGATTAACGAGATGGCCGCCGCGGGGGTAATAGAGCCGTCGAGCAGTTCGTGGTCCGCACCGGTTGTGCTGGCCAAGAAAAAGGATGGCAGCTGGCGGTTTTGCGTTGACTACCGTCGGTTGAACGCGGTGACGAGGGCTGATTCGTACCCCATGCCGAGGGTTGACGACACCTTGGAACGGCTAGCAGGTTCGGACTGGTTCAGTTCGTTAGATCTCCGCAGCGGGTACTGGCAGGTTCCCTTGGCGGATACTGCGAAAGAGAAGACGGCCTTCTCCATCGGCACTGGCCTGTGGCAGTTCACCGTCTTGCCCTTCGGGCTCTGCAACGCACCGGCGACCTTTGAGCGCCTCATGGAGCGTGTTTTAGTGGGGGTCGCTAGGGAAAAGTGCGTTGTTTATTTGGACGATGTGCTGGTACACGCTGCCGGGTTTGAGGCTGCGTTGGCCAATCTGGAGCTGGTGTTGGGCCTTATTAAAGAGGCGAGTCTCTCGCTTAACCCAGCCAAGTGTAACCTGCTCCAACGACGGGTTAGTTTCCTTGGGCACGTAGTGAGCGGGGAGGGCATCGCCACTGACCCAGACAAAACGGCTGCGGTTCGCGACTGGCCCACTCCCCGCACGATACGTCAGGTACGCAGTTTTTTGGGGTTCGCGTCGTACTACAGGCGGTTTGTGAAGGGCTTTGCGGAGATTGCTGCGCCGTTGCATCGCTTGACGGGTGGCAGTGGTACCAGGCTTCGTTGGTCCGACGAGGCGGATAGAGCTTTCCTCACACTGAAGGAAAAATTGTGCAGCACGCCGGTCTTAGCCTACCCCATACCGTCGGGGCAATTCGTGGTTGACACTGACGCCAGTGATCACGGGTTGGGCGCTGTACTGTCACAGATGCAGGAGGGGTCGGAACGGGTGATTGCTTACTTTAGCAGGCGGCTAGATAAGGCGGAGCGCAATTACTGTGTGACGCGGCGGGAGCTGTTAGCAGTCGTGGAAGGACTTCGCCATTTTCGGACGTATGTCTACGGTGTCCCATTTAAACTGCGCACTGATCATGCGTCGCTGCTTTGGCTAATGCGGTTTCGAGAACCGGAGGGGCAGCTCGCGAGGTGGCTCACGAGACTGCAGGAGTTTGATTACACGGCTGAGCATCGTCCGGGTCGTAGCCATGGGAACGCTGACGCCTTGTCCCGTCGTCCGTGTACAGAGTTGAGCTGCGTGTACTGCCAGCGCGCCGAGAGTAGAACTGTGGAGGTAGGGCGTTGCGCGGCGGTTGGTCAGGCCCCCTTCGCCCCACCAACGCTGTCGTGCGTCTCCGGGGAAGAGCTGTCTGCGGCTCAGAAAGGGGATCCCGAGTTGGAGTGGGCGCTACGCGGTGTTGAGACGGGTTTATTACCGGACTGGGACGTTGCAGTGCGGTTGGGCCCCGTGGCCAAAGCCATTCGGTCAAGCTGGAGCAACATGAGGGTCGTGAGGGGCATCCTTTGCCGCGTGTGGGAAGACCCGAGCAATGGGCGTACGCTAACTCAGGCGGTAGTGCCGCGATGCCTCCGTGACGCGGTGCTGCAGGCGGTTCATGGGTTGCCGGGCTCGGGGCACTTCGGAATAACAAAGACGCTGGGAAGGTTACGGCAGCGCTTCTGGTGGCCGGGATGCCGTGCTGACGTGGAGCTCCACGTTCACTGCTGTGACATCTGCGCCGCGAAGAAGGGCCCTGCAAAGGCCGCACGCGCTCCTCTTCAACCGATGCAGTCTGGGTCCCCCATGGAGAGGGTGGCGGTGGACGTCCTGGGCCCATTCCCCGTCACGGATGCGGGGAACCGTTTCATCATTGTAGCTATGGACTATTTTACCAAATGGCCGGAAGCCTACGCTGTACCGGACCAGAGTGCAGTTACGACAGCTGAGGCCCTGGTTGACAATTTCTTCTGCAGGTTCGGTGTTCCTGAGGTCCTGCACAGTGATCAGGGCAGGAACTTTGAGTCTGAGGTGATGGGGGAAGTCTGCAGACTCATGGGCGTCCACAAGACGCGCACGACCCCCCTTCACCCGCAGTGTGATGGGCTGGTCGAACGATTTAATCGGACCCTGGCCGCCCAGCTAGCCATTGCTACACAAGGACACCAGCGCGACTGGGACAAGCGGCTGCCTGTTGTACTGTTGGCCTGCCGCTCGGCAGTGCAGGAGACCTCTGGTTTCACACCGGCCATGCTTATGTTCGGGCGGGAGCTGCGGTCTCCCATCGAGCTGGCCTTCGGCGCCCCTCCGGATAGCGAGGACGACACATCACCCGGACCTCCATTTGTCAGGGGCTTGCTGAACCGGCTGCGTGATGTGCACAAACGGACCCGGGAGAACCAGTCCGCGGCTGGAAACAGGCAGAGGCGCGCATATGACATGCGTTGCTACGGCGCGTCTCTGCCTGTGGACTCGGATGTCTGGCTGTACAACCCCCAAAGAAAAAAGGGACTGTGCCCCAAGCTTCAGTCGGCATGGGTTGGGCCGTGCAGGGTCCTCTCCCGAATAGGAGAGGATGTTTATCGCATCCGTTGGGGTCGGCGGCGCTTGGTGGTGCACCGCGACCGCCTGGCGCCGTACCGGCCTAAACTTATGGGTGCTGGACGCCGCCCGGACTCTCCTGCTCCCATTTCCCCCAGTGTTTCCCCAAATACTGCTCCCTCTGTACCCCCCGTGGCCAGACCGCAGCGCACGCGGAGGATGCCGCGCCGGCTGCAGGACTGCGTTTGACTATCGTTATGCTTATGCCGTTGTGTGGGCCTTGTGGGTTCCTGTGGGGTTATTATGGGGTGTGATATGTTCTGTGTTTTAGGTGTTCAAAAAAAAAAAAAAAAAATTTTTTTTGGTGTTCTGTTATTCTGGATCTTATGTCACTCTGAGATGCCTTGTGCGCTGTACTTGTTACTGTCGTGTGACTGCTGCGATGCCGTGCCCTAGTGGGGTCACCGAGGACGGCTGACCTCTTAGGGGGGGGCTGTGTTGCGTCGGCCCAAAGGGGGACGGTGCTACTTCCCATGAGCCCCTGCGGCTCCGGTATTGGTTCCTGTTATGTGTAATGTTGGCGCATGTATTTATTAGTCATGTGTTTGGTTATGTGTGTTATGTAGCTTGAGTCTTCCCTTACCGGTTTATGTAGTTGTAATGTATAAGTTGTCACCTGCCGTGTGCGTGTGTTGTATTGTTGTTGATGTCATTCCCTCGTGTGCTGCGTGGGAGAGAGGTCCATTTACCCATTTGGGTGATTACGTGCTAAGGCATCGAATTAAAAGAGCCTTTTTTATGTCAAAATGGATCGGTTCACTGTCTCCCCCTTCTCCACCACGCCACAATACGAACACAGCGAGCAGAGGGAGCGAAGCCACGCCCTATAAGCCTCACCTGCTCTTCCTCTCTCTCTCTGTCTCTCTCTCTCTCTCTCTCTCTCTGTCTCTCTCTCTCTGTCTCTCTCTCTCTCTGTCTCTCTCCCTCTCTCTCTCTCTCTCTCTCTCTCTGTCTCTCTCTCTCTGTCTCTCTCTCTGTCTCTCTCTCTCTGTCTCTCTCTCTCTCTCTCTGTCTCTCTCTCTGTCTCTCTCTCCCTCTCTCTCTCTCTCTGTCTCTCTCTCTGTCTCTCTCTCTGTCTCTCTCTGTCTCTCTCTCTGTCTCTCTCTCTGTCTCTCTCTGTCTCTCTCTCTGTCTCTCTCTCTGTCTCTCTCTCTGTCTCTCCCTCTGTCTCTCTCTCTCTGTCTCTCTCTGTCTCTCTCTCTCTGTCTCTCTCGCTGTCTCTCTCTCTCTGTCTCTCTCTCCCTCTCTCTCTCTCTCTGTCTCTCTCTCTCTCTCTCTCTCTCTCTCTCTCTCTCTCTCTGTCTCTCGCTCTGTCTCTCTCTCTCTCTCTCTCTCTCTTTGTCTCTCTCTCTCTCTCTCTGTCTCTCTCTCTCTGTCTCTCTTGCTGTCTCTCTCTCTCTGTCTCTCTCTCTCTGTCTCTCTCTCGCTGTCTCTCTCTCTCTCTCTGTCTCTCTCTCTCTGTCTCTCTCGCTGTCTCTCTCTCTGTCTCTCTCTCTCTGTCTCTCCCTCTCTCTCTCTGTCTCTCTGTCTCTCTCTCCCTCTCTCTCTCTCTCTCTGTCTCTCTCTCTCTCTGTCTCTCTCTCCCTCTCTCTCTCTCTCTCTCTCTGTCTCTCTCTCTCTGTCTCTCTCTCCCTCTCTCTCTCTCTCTGTCTCTGTCTCTCCCTCTGTCTCTATCTCTCTCTCTCTGTCTCTCTCTCTGTCTCTCCCTCTGTCTCTCTCTCTCTGTCTCTCCCTCTCTCTCTCTCTCTCTCTCTCTCTCTCTCTGTCTCTCTCTCTCTGTCTCTCCCTCTCTCTCTCTGTCTCTCCCTCTCTCTCTCTGTCTCTCTCCCTCTCTCTCTCTGTCTCTCTCTCTGTCTCTCCCTCTCTCTCTCTGTCTCTCCCTCTCTCTCTCTGTCTCTCTCCCTCTGTCTCTCCCTCTCTCTCTCTGTCTTCCCCTCTCTCTCTCTGTCTCTCTCTCTCTCTCTGTCTCTCCCTCTCTCTCTCTGTCTCTGTCTCTCTCTCTCTCTGTCTCTCCCTCTCTCTCTTTGTCTCTCTCTCTTTGTCTCTCTCTCTCTCTCTTTGTCTCTCTCTCTCTCTCTCTGTCTCTCTCTCTCTCCCTTTCTCTGTGAATGATTTACTTTAAATACAAATGGAAAAAACAATATATACCCTTGAGAATAACTGGATCTGATGTAAACTCAAAGCATTGGGATACTGTGGTGAGACTTTAAGCAGGCAGCAGTTCCTGCTCGAAAACCCTCTAATGTAGCCAAATTAAAGCAGTTCTTCAAACAAGAGTGGGCCAGAATTCCCCCACAGTGATGCAAGAGACTCAGCACAAGTTATTGCAAGCGTTTGATTGCAGTGGTCACTGCCAGAGGTGGCAATTACTTTTTCACACGGCTGACGTAGGTTTTGAATAAGTGTTTATCCACAATAAACGGAAGGATCGTTCCATAGCTCCATTTGGTGTTCTCTCGTGTTGACTTCATGTTGTATTAAAATGGGTCGGAAGCATAAATCTCACTAACTCGCAACAATAGAGGAAATGGGGTGGGGGCAAATACTTTTTCACAGCACTGAAAATAGTGCAAACTCACGGAAAATACAAAACAAGCGTTCCTTAGTAAGAGCGGTGTTGTGTTCTCCGGCCTTTGCTTGGGAGCACGGGCTTCTGGGTTTAATGGTTCTGTTGGTTTCTTCTTCTATTTGAAGGAGATGTTTCAGGTGTGGTCTGTGGTGGGCCTAGACATCATTGGCGCTCTGCATGTGTTAGAGCAGGGGTCCCCAGTCATCTCCACACAGGGCCGGCAGGGCATTTAATGGATTAGCCTTGTGTTGCCAGATGTCATCCTGGAATGAGAACGTCACAGGTTCCTGGAGACCACTGCATTCAAGAGCCAGCTGTCGCTGACAGCTGTTTAAAACGACGGAGACAGCAGACAGGTCACTTCCAACCGCATTGCCCGTATACGCTGGACCCCTAACACTGCCTAACTACCCCACGACCCAGCACAAATAAGAAATACACTGCTAGACGTACATAAACAGCTTATTTACAGCAAAAGCGTCTCTCCTGCCGCAGCTGCAGCGCCTCACGAGGGCTTCCGAGCGCTGAAGTTCTGTTTCCCTCTGCTCTAAACTCGACGCCTCGGTATCGTTTCAGTTGAAAGCTGCTCAGAGGCTCAGTTTTCAACTTCAACTGCACTTTCTTCTAACTGCTTTACACCAGTGCAGCTGAAGTACAGCATTTCTTTATTCCTTTTTCATGAACTGCTTGTTTATTCCTCTCCTGTACAGCTCTCATTTTGGAGATACAAGCTTTTATCACGACAGCAAGGTTTTCATGCTACAATACGTAACTCGTTTTATCTCCCAGGCGTTTTGATAACGCAGTACGGTGTAAAGACATGAAATACATTTCAAAATGCTTGTTTGGATGCTTGTGACCCTCTGCCCACCAAAGCCACTGCACGTTGGCTCCCAAAGACAGAAGATCCAGACACTGTGGTCCAGATTTAGGGTTAATTACTGTAGGACAGAGGTTCTCAATCTAGTACCCTGCAGGCCCTCAGCCAGTCCACATTTACTCCACTTTAGTTCGGTTCGGTTTGGTAGTGCGGTTAGTTGGTTGGTGTAGTGGGTAACACCTCTGCCTTCTATGCTGTAGACTGGGGTTCCCCCACCTGGGTAAACACCCTACACTATACCAATAAGGGTCCTTGGGCAAGACTCCTAACACCACCTTGGCCTACCTGTGTAAAATGATCAAACTGGAAGTCGCTCTGGAGAAGAACATCAGCCACATGCCGTAAATGTAAATGTAGTGAACAGGTAAATCACCTGAACTTTGGTGCTGGTGCTCTACTGCTACTGGGACGGTATGGTCATTGTCAGGCCGCCTTCTCTGAAGGCCTGGAAGGCTGCTGGGACAAGGTGTAATGATTTTTGATGTTTTAAAGTTTTAGTTTATCTTGATAGAACAGAATCATGTTCATATTTAAACTCTGAAAGTACTGCAGTGCTACATTTATGCCAGTATTGTGTTTTGGATGAAAACAAGAGCCCCAGCGTTTCTGTCTGTGGCATCTAGGTAAGTTCAAAAGGCTTGATGGATCACGGGATTCATGTAGACTTCAGGTAGTCCAAGGAGGTTCTTTGCAGACAATTTAAACCCATAAACACAGAGACAGAGAGTTACTCGCTGAGTAAACACACGACGCAGGTTTTACACCATCAGTTTGTTTATTGAGGGGGAAAAAAATTTACCGACATCACCTGGCCCTGCGTGAAAAAGTAATCACCCCCTCCCCTTAGTTACTCCATCAACCGGGTTTAGCTTTACTAGGACCTTAAATGCTCTGAAGCCCCTCCCACAACTCCTCCCTCCAGCGCAGCTACATTAAGGCGATTCTTTAAGCAATTTACATCCATTTAGTTTAGGCCGCTGTTTTCGCCTTTTCTCTTGGCCGCACGTGACAAAAGGTTTGGCCACCCTGGTCCAGATTCAGGGCTGATAACTGGAGCTCCTGAGGCTCTCAGTCTAGCACCCTGCACACTCTCAGTCCCCGGTCACTATAGTCCATTATAGCTTTGGAGTCTGCAGGCCTGATTATCTGATGTCATGGTAACAGTATCATATTGTGCCCACATTATGAACAACAATGTTGTGAATGACTTGAATGTAATGTCCACTAGATGGCGCTGGTGCTCTGATTCAGAGGTCTTGGGCTCCTCGTTTCACAATGACGACACACATGAAATGATGACGAAAGGGTGATTGTTCCATATTTCATAGCAAGCGTGTCCACGTCTGGTAAAGTCTGAAGGTTACTGTAATACTGCAACTCAGCCAGCGAAGAAATCCGCAGCTACGGTTCAGCTTTTCATCCAGAACCAGGTGATTGTTTATTTAGGAAATGTAAATCATTCAGTCTGGATGATCGGTCATTCACAAGAACATCCTTCTAGATAGTCATTCTATTAGAACTTTGTTCTGGATTTCCATTAGAACTTTAATAAAAAAATAATTTATTAGAATTCCATTCTGGGAATTATTTTATTAGAATTCCATTCTGGGAATTATTTTACTAGAACTTTGTTCTGGATGTTAATTTTAGTATCATTTCATTCTGTGAGGTTCTGTGAGGTTCTGTGAGGTTCTGCGAGGCTCAGGTCAGTGACCAAAATTGGATTATTTCTTCTTAAAAACACTTTAGATGTAGTGAAGAAGCTTTATAAAACTGGACACTGCAAGACACTCAGTCACACTGGACACTCACACTGGACACTCACTCTCTCATGGGGCGATGATGATGCGTCTCTCAGCTTGTTTTCTCCTGAGGAGTCTGTAGATAGAGCACGTCTAGTGTGTGTGTGTGTGTGTGTGTGTGTGTGTGTGTGTGTGTGTGTGTGTGTGTGTGTGTGTGGCACTCTCACACTCATTTTCACCTTTTAAGCCACTTCAGCTCCAGATGTGGAGAATAGCAGGTGCTTTTCTACAGCATCGTCAGCTTGAATCACATTATTATTAAATTGTCATTAACCCTTTAATATTAAGTTATGTGACCCTTATTAGTCCCACAACAGGGAAATTTCACCTCCCATCCGTGCAGTGAAACACCACATACACACTATGGGGCAGTGAGCACACCTGCCCGGAGGGGTACGTACTGCTGGCTCTGGGAATCGAACCGGAGACCTTCCAGTCACAAGGCTGGTTCCCTAACCTCCAGCCCACGACTGCCCCTTCAATCATGCTGGCACCTTCAGCTTCTCACAGCCCTTCAAAGAAATGAGCAAATTCACCACATCAGTGAAGTGTTTCAGCGCTAAAGACTCAGAACACAGTGGAAAATATTACGAAGACGCCGCTCGCTTCTTTACTAAAAAACCCTTTTTAAAGTTTTTTAAAATCTGTTTCAAGTGCTGATGACGATGATGAAGGTGCTATATAGAACCATCTTAATTTCTCCACCAACCTGAAGAGCCACTTCACCATGCAATGAACCCTTTAATCGTGCAAAGGGTTCTTTGAGTGTTCATGGTTCTAGAACCCTTTTCTTTACTAAAGAACCCTTGAAGAACCGCTAAAGTGTGCATAAAAACAGATCCACATATAAATAGACTCGTTATTATACCAGTATAGTTTAGGTGACTTGTATTAACTGTACTAAAGTTCAGAACATGTTAAAATAGCTATGTTAGATATTCGATGTGAAGAGTTACATTACATAACGCAGACAGATGGGAACGACTAAAACCCGCCCGAGGCATCGAAACGGTTAAAATAACTGAAATGTTTAAACGGCTGAAGAGTTCAATGCCTCTACCACAGGTGGGCACTGTAGCCTAGACCCCTACTCAAGCAAAAGTACCTTCCCAAAAAAATGACTTCAGTACAAGTACAAAAGTATGAAGCACAAAAGTATCAGGAACCAGCTAAAGTATCGTTCTTCTACTTTTTTGTTCAATTTGAAAACTCCAGTTACCCTCCACGCCAGCAGAGGTCTCACTCTTGGATACTGAGACTCTAGCTGAGGCACGTTCCTCATTAGAGGCAATTTTGTAGAGTATTTAAGAGACATTCTCACCCACGTTCTGTGCAACGTTGTGTTCGGTATACCCACAGTCGGTTTATGAGGAGTCTGGCCACTTCCTATTTCCCACATTATATCAAAAAGAGGACACCGGAACAGCAGAGGGTGCTGTTTAGCTGCTAAACAGCAGAGGGCGCCCGCGAGCAAGTCCTTAATGAATGGGAGTGAATGAAGCTCAACGGCTAAAAACGAGAAGTCGAAATAAGTTTTTAAACACAGAGCTTTCCTTTAATTGTAGGCAGTAGAAGGATGTGAGACAGAGCTCTACTGAGAGCTGATTGGTTAGCGAGCAGAGCAGCTCATTGGCTGCTCGCGCTCACTGACGTAATGAACATACATTAAGAACCGTTTCAAACTCCTATAACTCCAGTTTAAAAGCTCTTAAACACACAAAGCGGTGTTAAAATGTTTTACAGTGTTCAGGAAATAAATGTATTATTTTACATTAAAAGGTTTAAACAACTGCAAACTATGATTTTGCTCAGATGCTCCATCTTAATCCATTCATTTTGGAGTCGTTTGATAAACCCGGAAGGCATTATGGCGAGGGTAGACAATCTTCTACGATTGTCCTGACCCCGTCTGGCATTGCTGATGTTTCCAAATATCTTCAGAAGTTCAGAAATGGTCCAGAATTATTTTCAAAAATATATTTTTACATTAACTTTCAGGGTCAGTTAATACGTGTTTTTACCTTCTCCTGTGAAGTCACAGTTTGAACATTCAAGGTTTTGTTCTGACAGCAACAAAGCTTGTCCGCCTCTGTTCTTCTCTGTCTGAGATACTTTTGGTCTAAAAGAAAAAATGTGACCAAGGATAAAGTGGAACAGATGATGTCACCAACAAAACAAAATAAGATTAAACACAAAGAAGGAATCCGTGTGTAAATAGGAATGAGTAAAAACGTAGACCCCTTTAGCCACTAATATACTGGAATAGAAGTAACAGCATTATGACTGAAGATACTCAGGAGAGAACAAATCCATCAATATTTTACTCAAGTACATGTAACTAATTACTGCCCACCTTGGGCCTCTAAAAGCTCCTCTCAGAAAGTTCCTACATGAACTGGTTCTGAATTCACTGCCTGATGACTGAGACGCTGTTTTATGAGAGTTTAGAGAACTTCAACTCCATTCATGGTGGAGGGAGACATGCAGGGCGCTGTGCGGCAAAATAGTCCCCAAAGAAAACTCTTCCAGATTTTCCACTGTTTTCCATCATCAACATTCCATATAAGCTCAGAAGACTCGTGTAGGTTCTCTGGTGGTTCTGGATGGTAAATAAAGTGTCTATATCTGTGTTGTAGTCATGGCGACGCCTGGTTCCCATCACCACCACTGTACAGACGTCTGGACCGTTTCACGCCAAACCCTCTGAACCTCTGATTACACCTCACACACTGAATTGGGCCACTATGCATCAGAACTGACTTTGGTTTTCTCCTCAGAGCTCTGTGGAGGTGAGGTGGAAGCGAAGGCTCCAGCATTAGTTCCTGAACACTGCAACTCCTCTCGGATGGTGTTGAGCTCCACTAAGCCTTCGTGTAGCTGGTCAGCCACCTCCCGGATCTTGGCAGCGAATTCCGACTTGGCTCCTTTCTTGAGCTCCTTTGAGTCTTTGGCCACGAAGTAGATGTCCATGCCCACAAACAGCCCCGTGAGCACACCGGTGGCCATGCTGGCGATCTGGACCGCTCGGGCCGCCGTGCTGCCCGCTACGTTAGCTATCTGCACCACCCGCATGATCTCGTTGGCGTTGATGAGGACGGCCTTGCTGGCCATGGCACTGTCTTCGTAGACACCGTTGAGGCCTGGGAAGTCTCGGTTGTAGGCCTGCTTCTTCACCCTCAGCAGATTGAACTGCCGCAGGTTCTCGATGCCCTGCTTGATGAACTTCATGCACTTGTTGATGTCAGCCATCTTACTCTGATAGTCCTCCACGATCCGCTCCACCTTCTTGCGGTCCAGAGAGTTGTTGACCGCGTTGGAGATCCCAGCAGATGCAGAGGTCAGGCCACCGGCAGCCGCCACCCCCAGGCCCACTGCCGTGACAATAAGAGATGTTCCCAGGGTAACCGGTGCCAAGGCGAGGCCGGTGATGGTTGCCACGCCACCCACAGCACTGGTGGAGCCGCCAGTGATCTGGGCCACTTTGGTCCTCCAGTTGAATCGGTCCAGGCCGTCAGCGATGGCCCTCAGGTCAATGACGTGCTGCCAAAGGCCTTCGGCTCGCTCTGAGAACAGCTGGTTGAAGACGCGGATGCCCCTCTGCACCTTCTCCGCCGTCACCGCAAACGCTCTAACAACAGAAGAAGCTCAACAACATGAAACTAATAATGAGAACTAATATATGTACCTAAATACATTTCATGCAGCTTAAACTTGTTTATGAAGGACAAGCAACCAAAAACAAGCACAAAACAGACCAAACGCACAATCAAAAGTCGGTGAAGAAAGAGCAGAATAAGAACGATAAGTAAATTAATACCTGGGACCATCATGCTAACTGCATGTCCTGCTTCAAACTATGTTGGGTTGTTAAATAATCTAAAGTGGACTTGATTATTGTTTTAATTAGGGCTGTAAAATAACTGCAGGCCTAGTTTTGCACTGGAGCTACAAAGCTAATAGAGCTAAGACCACAACGTAACTGTCTTGTTGACTTAATTGCCTTGTAATCACAAGATAAAGTTGTATCTTGATATCATGACTTAATTATCCTGTGATCTTGAGATAAAAAAAGCTGTCATCATGAGCTCATGATTTATCCTGGGATCTTGAGGTAACAAAAGTTGTCATCTTGAGGTCATGACTTAATTACCTTGTGATCATGAGTTAATTATTCTGTGATCTCAAGATATCAAAAGTCGGCATCCTGAAATCATGACGTAATTACCTTGTGATCTCAAGATAGCAACGGTTCTTGTCTTGAGATCACAAGACAGTTAAATCAGGATCTCGAGATACCAATCCAGAAAATTATTGCCACATTATGGCCTCTCTGGACTTCCGTATATACGTTATCTATAAAAATAGACAAAATTATGTCGCATAACCATAAAACAGTTCAGCTATCAGACGTGAAACTAGTCAGAAAAACTACTTCTGACACGGTGATAATGATATTAATAACTTAAGGTCTAATAATGAAGTCGTTATCACAAGAAAACAGAGTAAATAGTTTCTGTGACTCTTTGGCCTTTTAGGGCTTCAGTACTTCTAACTAGACCCGTGTGCGTTTGATCCATTCTCTGGTTCCGTTTTATCGTCATAGTTTCAGAGCAAAACTAAAGAAGCCACGTGAGACGCCAGCCATGTCTCGGCCGAACGTCTCCTTTAAGTTCCACAGTCATCATGACCCCATGAGCTCACTTGGCCTCCTCCTTCTCCGTCATGTCTTCATTTTTCGGCATCTGCTCCCACTCTGAACGGCACAAGAGCAGAGAGAGTGACGGTTACTGCTCCTGAGCATCTCTAACGCCGTCAGCACTGCTGTTTAGTGTTGTGTGGGGCATTAAAATACAGCATGTGACTCACGCGTGACTGTGCTCCACCACTCCATCAGGCCCTCCAGGTCCTGTGACACAACATAAAAACCAGATTTAAGGAACTGGGAAAATCTGCTGGACTGGGAAAAATGCTGGACTGGGAAAATCTGCTGGACTGGGAAAATCTACTGAACTGGGAAAATCTACTGAACTGGGAAAATCTGATGGACTGGGAAAAATGCTGGACTGGGAAAATCTACTGAACTGGGAAAATCTCCTGGACTGGGAAAATCTGATGGACTGGGAAAATCTACTGAACTGGGAAAAGCTGATGGACTGGGAAAAATGCTGGACTGGGAAAATCTGATGGACTGGGAAAATCTACTGAACTGGGAAAAGCTGATGGACTGGGAAAAATGCTGGACTGGGAAAATCTACTGAACTGGGAAAATCTACTGAACTGGGAAAATCTGATGGACTGGGAAAAATGCTGGACTGGGAAAATCTACTGAACTGGGAAAATCTCCTGGACTGGGAAAATCTGATGGACTGGGAAAATCTACTGAACTGGGAAAAGCTGATGGACTGGGAAAAATGCTGGACTGGGAAAATCTACTGAACTGGGAAAATCTGCTGGACTGGGAAAATCTACTGAACTGGGATAAATGCTGGACTGGGAAAATCTGCTAAACTGGGAAAATCTGCTCGACTGGGAAAATCTGATGGACTGGGAAAATCTACTGAACTAGGAAATCTGATGGACTGGGAAAATCTACTGGACTGGGAAATCCAATGGACAGGGAAAATCTGCTGGAATGCAGTACAGGAAACACTAGAGCTCAGCTCGCTGGGTCACTCAGTCACTCTGACTCTCTAACCGCCTCCACTCTGTCCCTTTAACAAACATACTTACAGTAAAAAACACAAACCTCCTCCTCCTTGTGTGCTCTCTCCAAACGAAGATCGTTCAGCTGCTCCATGAGGGACTTCTTCTGGACATCATCCTACAAGAAGAGAGAGACAGGAAGACTTCAGTGGCTCCAGCAAACGCAACACTACCATACAGACACGCGATAACGGAGTGTAATTAGAGGCAAACGTGAAGGTGATGGAAGAAAACAGGGGAAATAAACATTTCAGTGGATTCTAAATATTAGCAGGGCTCCTGCTGTGGGTAAACAAGAGCTCAGGCGCTGTGCATCCAGGTTCTACATGAGGAACAGCGCTCAGATGCTGCTGTGGCTGATGTTTCGTAAATAAGGGAGTTGAGGCCGCCGCCTGAGGCGCCACAGACTTCCGCAAACTGAAGAGAAAGAGAAACAAAAGCAGAGAGAAAAGAGGAAACGGGAGAAATTCCCCAAATATTGACAGAAGTCGTCACGGTAGATGACTTAATATGCACAACAGGAACTCCTGAACACCGCTCTGCAGTGCGGCTCTAACAGCTCCAGCGCTGAGGAATAAAACATATAAAATAATCTCAGTAAATTAATTTTATATTTGTCTTTACTTCACACTCTCCAAGCTGGGACCGACGGCTTGGGCACTGACAGTATAACATGTTATTAAAACTACTTATAACGCATTATATTAACATTTCATAATGTATAATAAACATGGTTATAAAGTGCAATTCAGTGTAATTCATTTTTATAAATATTTATAATCATGTTTATAATGTAACATTATAACATGTTATAAATGTGTTTATAGATGCTTACAAATGTGATATTCATAGAAAGTGTTACCAAAATGATTAACTGTCTGGTGAAAGATTAGGATTAGGATTAGCACCAGGCTACATGAATGGAGTGAGGGTTGATGTTTAGGATTTAGGTTGAAACTAAGGGGGGGGGGGGCGGGGTTAGGGTTAGACAAAATCAATTTTAATAGACATTTAGTAAAAATTTTAATAATCATTTTTCATAAATACATTTTTTTCTGCATGATTAACTGGTGGTTAATCATGGTTTGGTGTGAAACACTCTGTTCTAGATAAACTTATCGAGTCAGAGCTCCTCACAGTGGTGGTGATGGGAACCAGACGTCCCTCTAAAAGCTCCTACAGAAAGTTCCTACATGAACTGGTTCTGAATTCACTGCCTGATGACTGAGATGAGCTTTATGATGGTTTTAAGAAGATTCTGGCACAAATGTCACAGCATACGGTCCTAAAAAGATGCTTTAAGGGTTAAAATAATACTCAAAGAACCCTTTCCATGATTAAAGGTCTCTGCATCAGTAAAAGGTTCCTCAGACTGATGGAGAAGGTGTTTTATATAGTTCCATTTAGAACAGTTCTGAAAAGGGTTACAGGCTTGATATCGTAAACAATAACAGAACCCTCACTGGTGCTGCGTAGAACCCTTTTCAAGAAGATGCTTTATAGAGCCATCTAGTCTCCATCAACCTGAAAACCCATTTAGTAATGCAATGGAGAAGGTTCTTTGAGTGTTCAAGGTTCTATATAGAACCATTTTCTTTATGACAGAACCACTGAAGAAACATCCGTTTTAAGAGTGAATACCATATAAGCTCAGAAGACTCGTGTAGGTTCTCTAGTGGTTCTGGATGGTAAATAAAGTGTCTATATCTGTGTTGTCGTCATGGCGACGCCTGGTTCCCATCACCACCACTGTAAAGACGTCTGGACCGTTTCACACCAAACCCTCTGGATCTCTGATTCCACCTCACACTCTGAGTTATGAGGGAATTTTGAAAGACTGGTGGATTTTTCAGCTCGTACTTCAACACAAGCCATGTGCTGTGATTTTCAACCCTAAGGTCACTAATTACAGCGCTGTGAAAAAGTATTCACCCCCCCTGCTGAACCACTCTTATAAACACAGCCTGAGAGTGAAGTGGCTGCAGCTGTAGATTTAGATGAGTTTAGATTGAGCTATTGTCCTGTTTCGGTTCTCAGTCTCTGTTCCCCTGAGAACTGAAACTGTCGCTCTGTCTCGGTCAGTACAGCTCCCTCTGGATGCTGAAAGACAGTTCAGTGGTACCTCTGCGGGTTCTGCTCCGGCTCCACTCCTCTTCTGAAGCACTTTACCCTGAAATACAACACAAACACACACAGCAATGAGGAGTCACATCGGGACCAAGCCACAACTCCAAGCTACACTACATTAAAACAGATGGTTCCTTAAGGGTTCTTTGAAAAAAATGGTTCTATAAGGAACAATGAATACTCAAAGGATGGTAAATGTGCTGTAGATGGTTCTAAGCAGAACCTTTTCGAAAAGGATTCTACACAGCACCGACAAGGGTTCTTCTACTGTTACAATGTCAGCCCTGCACTCTTGAAAAAACAGCGTCAAGGGTTTTTTAGTAAAGACAATGGTTCTATACAGAACCATGTACATGACTGAAGTTTGCACTTCACATGGTTAAAGAGTTCTTCGCATCATGAAAGGAACTGATGGAGAACATGCTGTACATGGTTCCCTTTTTGAAAAGGGTTCTACGTATCACCTAAAATCAGTCCTTCTATTGTTATGACGTCAAGCTTGTAACAAAAGAAGAACGCTTTGGGGTGCTACATAGAACCATTTTCAAAAAGGTTCTATACAGAACCATCTAGAGCACATTCTAGATCAATCTGAAGAACCCTTTCATGATGCAGAGGGTTCTTTGAATGTTCATGTTCTTTACAGAACCATTTTCTTTACTAAAGAACCCTTGAAGCACCATCTATTTTAAGAGTGTTCAGTGTTAAGCTTGGAATAACCGAAGAACCCATTTTGATGCCATGTAGAAGCATTTACAAAAAGGTTCCATACAGAACCATATAGTCTTAGAATTGGGGGGGGGGGGGGGGGGGGGATAATAAATAACTGCCCCCCTCTTTGAAGGCGTATGATCCCTAAATGTAACTAAAGCCCAGCAGTGAGGAGCTGAACTTTCCCCTCCTCTGCTGTCCCTGCAGACGGGCAGGGTCGCCTACAGAGCGGCGCTAGTAGCTGTTAATGAAGTGATGCTCTTTTATTAGAGGGGCTCATTTCAGAGGAAGATCTCAACCACTGCCCTGTAGCTCAGGAACAAGGGGCAACACTCGAAAACAAGGGGCAGGGGTAAAAAGGAGAAATGGGACTGGGTCTTAGTCTGGACCAACAGAACCTCCTGATGGAGTTCTGTCTGCTACCTTTGGTGCCACATGAGGCATGAACGGATTCTTCTTCTTCTTCACGTTCTTCTTCTTCGGCTTCATAGAGAAACAGACAAACAGGACATAAACAGAATTATTCGTGCTGCTTCATGGTCTCATCATTCCGTCTAACCGGGACAGAAACGATGCCGATGTACCAGCGAGCCTTTCTCAGCGCCGTCCTGCTTGCCGTCTCGCCCCTGTTGGTTCGCAGCCTCTCCGGCTGTTTCCACACCCTCGTCACCGTCATCCTGACGGAGAGAGGAACGTGCCAACTGTGAGAAACGACTGGACGTTTTGATTTAAAACAAATAAGCAACCTTAGCGTTTTCAGTTAAACGAACAACGGCGCGGTTTATATTCTGTTAACTTATTTAAAGTTCATTAAGGTCAAAGATTCCAAGGTAACCAGGGTACCCTGTGAAGCTAAAGGGCTCATATACGATGTCTTGTCATGCATTTCATTATTTCCAATGGATTAATAACTTTTTCATGATTATATGAGCAAAAAACAGTCATGATTCATAACTACATGACACTTCCTAATCTGTCTTAATCTCTCAGAATTAAACGCTACTTTTAACCAGTTGCACTGGACAGATAAGAGGTCAAGAACAGCGTATAAACAAAACAAATGCTTCTGATAAAGACGCGTAATAGAAATAATGAACACACGTAAAGCGCTTATACTCGACAGTTTTCCCACCCACTACAGATCAGAAGATTCTAGGTTCGACTCTTGGCTGGTTCGTCCTTGTGGGAGGTTAGGGAACCAGCCCTGTGACCGGAAGGTCGCCGGTTCGACCCCCAGAGCCGACAGCACATGACTGAGGTGTCCTTGAGCAAGACACCGAACCCCCAACTGCTCCCCAGGCGCTGCGGATCGGGCTGCCCACCGGTCCGGGCAAGTGTGCTCACTGCCCCCTAGTGTGTGTTTTCACTAGTGTGTATGTGGTGTTTCACTTCACGGATGGGTTAAACGCGGAGGTGGAATTTCCCCGTTGTGGGACTAATAAGGGTCACTTAATCTTAATCTTAATTTAATTTTAATAACATTTGTTCAGTTACATGAACCCAAAACAGTCACAATCAGTTTCTAACCTCTCTTCACCCCCTAGAATTAAACAGGCTGCTTTTATTACTGTCCCTTTAAAACCGATGTATGTAAATGAGCTCTGTTTTGATTGGCTGTTCTGTATTGTGCCCCAGTCTTGGTAGAAACACGTCAGCGTGAGTGGGCGGGGCTAAACTGCTTCAGGCTGAATAGGCATATACGTAAAAGCCTTGGTTTATAGATGTGACAGAATCAGTGAACTGAAAACGGGCTGTTTCTCGTTAACGCACCTTTAGAACTGATATATGTAAATGAGCTCTGTTCTGATTGGCTGTTCTGTATTTTAGCTCAGTCTGGGCTGAAGTGGGTGGGGCTACACAGCTGTAGGCTGAATAAATATGTAAATGTGCTGGCTGTAAATCAGCTACAGATAAACGGTGAAAATATGAGCGGAACATCAGACACGAGATTATAATCTCTGTTCATGTGGAGCTCAGAGCACTAGATTATCAACACATGCTGTACCTCAGTGCGGTCACTACAGGCCACAACATCCTGGTCCTCAGACTTCCAGTGCAGCAGTTATAACAACACACACACACACACACACACACACACACACACACACACACACACACACACACAGACACAGCTTTACATTTCCATATGGCCAAGGACAATCTAGTTCAATCTACTGTAGTCTAATCATGTCTAGTCTAGTCTAATCAGGTCTAGTGTAAACTAATCTAACCTAGTCTTGTCTAGTTCAGGCCAGTCTAATCCAATCTAGGCTAATCTAGTATAGTATAGTCTAATCTCATGCAATGTAGTCGCTAAAAAAATCCAGTCTAGGCAAATCTAGTACAGTCTAATATAATGAAGTGTAGTCTCTTATAACTCAGTCAGTATAATCTAGTCCAATCTAGTCTTGCCTCATCCAGCCTAATCTAAAGTAATCTAATTTTATCTAGTCTAAAATAATCTAGTGTCATTTCTTATAAACTAGTCTAGGCTAATCTAGTCCAATCTAATCCAGTCTAGACTAATGTAATCTTATCTAGTCTAATACAATGAAGTGTAGTCTTTTATAATCTAGTCTAGGCTTATCTAGTACAGTCTAATATAATGAAGTGTAGTCTTTTATAATCTAGTCTAGGCTTATCTAGTACAGTCTAATATAATGAAGTGTAGTCTTTTATAATCTAGTCTAGGCTTATCTAGTACAGTCTAATATAATGTAGTGTAGTCTTTTATAATCTAGTCTAGGCTTATCTAGTACAGTCTAATATAATATAGTGTAGTCTTTTATAATCTAGTCTAGGCTTATCTAGTACAGTCTAATATAACATAGTGTAGTCTTTTATAATCTAGTATAGTGTAGTCAGGGCTAATGTAGTGCAGTCTAATCTAATCTCATTTATTACAGCGTTAGCTGTATGGGACATCTCTGTTTTCAGTAGCCGTGTTCCTGCTCTAGTTAGTCTAGTCTGGGCACCTTTGCTGCAGTTTGAGTTTTGCATTGCTGTTTGGGTTTCTTTAGTGTCTTCAGAGCCGCCTGTAAAAACAGCCAAAACAGACGAGTTAGAAAGAGCGTAGGACTGTTCACAGTGTCCATGAAGGTGCTGCAGGTTCAGCTTTACCTCAGATACGTTCTCCTCTCCCTCTCTCTCCCCACTCTTTATCCACTCATCCTCTCGCTGCTCCTGCACTCCTCCACCACCGCACTCCTGACCACAGCCTCTCTCTGTCGGACTGAGTAGACTCAGACGGTGTGAGATGGTATTAATGAGCTCCTGCAAGAAAACACACATAAAAATGCGAAGGCATGAATAATTCTGATCTACGATTTATTAGCACTAGTATGAACTATACATCATTTAAACTACAAACAGAGTGGCCATGGCTTAAACCTCAAATGAGTCAGAAGTGTTGGAAGTGGGTTTTCATGTCAATCAATCAACCTTTATTTAATCTCGGAGAAGACCACTCAGTGTTTCCGAGTAGATACAGAGCAAGGGATTGATAATGTATAAACATATCAAATAATAAAAGTAAATTTAATACATAAAAAAGACACAAATCAGGTAAGTATAAAACGTGAAACACTGATAATAAAAGTACATAAAAAATATAAAACAATAATTAAAACATAGCTAAAATGTAAAGGTTCAATCTAAATAAATTAAGAGGAGAAATAATGATCCCCCCTCCACCAAACTTTACACTCGGCACAATGCAGTCAGACAAGTACCCAGACTCGTCCATCGGATTTCCAGACGGAGAAGCGTGATTGGTCACTCCAGAGAACACGTCTCCACTGCTCTAGAGTCCAGTGGCGGCGCTTTACTCCACTGCATTCCACGCTTTGCATTGCGCTTGGTGATGTAAGGCTTGGATGCAGCTGCTCGGCCATGGAAACCCATTCCATGAAGCTCTCTACGCTGTTCTTGAGCTGATCTGAAGGCCACATGAAGTTTGGAGGTCTGTAGTGATTGACTCTGCAGAAAGTCGGTGACCTCTGCGCACTACGCCCCTCAGCATCCGCTGACCGCTCTGTCATTTTACGTGGCCGACCACTTCGTGGCTGAGTTGCTGTCGTTCCCAATCGCTTCCACTTTGCTATAATCCCACTGACAGTGGACTGTGGAATATTTAGTAGTGAGGAAATGTCACGACTGGACTTGCTGCACAGGTGGCGTCCGATCACGGCACCACGCTGGAACTCACTGAGCTCCTGAGAGCGACCCATTCTTTCACTAATGTCTGTAGAAGCAGTCTGCAGGCCTAGGGGCTCGGCTTTATACACCTGTGGCCATGGAAGAGACTGGAACACCTGGATTCAATGATCTGGATGGGGGAGTGAAGACTTTTGGAAATATAGTGAACCTACAAACAACAAGGGACACCTGGGAGAGGGAGGAGGTGGAGAATATACAAACATTCTGACATTTTGAAAAAATAATCCTCCAAGTTGTATTGAACAACATGGAAGAGTGCTGTACTGTACCTCCTCGGTGGGTCTCGGGGGGACGGGGGGAGTCTCATCTGCTGCAATTTTACAGTCTGAGTCAACCTGACAAGAACACAGACACCACTGTTAGATCCTCAGCATGACTCCCACATGACTGCTGCTCTAATTCAGAACAAATAAAAAGCAGCCCTGAAAGAGTCGCTGTGAGAACAGTGTGGACATTTCCAGCCAAAACAGCCGTTAAATTAACCACAAAATTAACCAACGATGAAATCTCCTCTCAGCTGTCCAGTCAGTGAGTCCCTCTCCCTTCATTCCAGCTTACGTTCTTCTCAGGAGCCTCACGTTCAGCTTCTCACAGAACCTACAGACACGCCTACAAAGCTCAGTCGTAGAAGCTGCTTGATGATTTTCTGAACTAATCAAACCCATTCAGTGGTGCTGAGGTCTGGATTCTGGTGCGGTCAGTCCATCGTCCAGCTTCTTTGATGTGTCCGTCTCCTTTTCTCAGTGAGGTTCTTCTTGATCAGCTCCACGTCCTTTCAGACCCACAGCGCTGAGTGGTCTTCTCACAGTGGAAGGATGGACAGAAACCCCTGTGGATGTTTTCAGATCTGAAGCAGCTTGATGTTCTCCTCTCTCTCAGAGATCAAAGCTTTCAGTGCTGTTTATCTGATGGGGGCAGTTTTGGGGTCGACCGGCTCTTCCAGGTGGTTGTTAGGAGGCACGTTTTCTCTGGAGCTTTTAATCAGTTCTTGAACTTTTAGAAACTCTTGCTTTCACTTATGTCCTTCATTACATAACTAGCCATCTATTTAATTACATGACTGTATTGTAAAAATAACTTCTCAGGACTACATTTGTACAATTAATTTACATACTGGGAGCTGCGCAGGAGCCGGCCAGTCTTCAGCTTCAGAGCCGCACACCTGATCAAGAAAAAGACTGTAAATATTCACTAATTTCAAGAGTATAAACATCCACCATCTACTACTGTTCCCTCCAGTGTTCTGGTGTTTTTAAAGGTGCAGTGTGTAAAGTTGAAGGGGCTCTGTTGTCAGAAATGGCGTATAGTAAACAACCCCATGTGTTCATCAGTGAATAATCGGCTGCCACTATGAATCACTGTGCGCTCGTTATCTTACAATAAGCCCTTCATATCTACACAGGGAGCAGCTCCTCTTCAACAGACACTACCACCGCCATGCTTCTATTGTAGCCCAGAGTGGACAAACCACTGCCTCTAGAGGGCGCCTTTCGTGCTTTGGTGGTGCTGTAGCTCCCGTTAGATGATGTAGAGAG
>NC_051212.1:55353820-55456320 GCF_015220715.1 Pygocentrus nattereri
AGACCAATAAAATCAGACTCTAAACTCAGAGTCAAGGGCTTCCTCCAGTGAACTTCTGCCACCTCTCAAAGCCAATTCATGGCGTGTTTATGTCCAGTTAAAGGGAAACTCCACCCATTTTCAAAATGCCGTTATAACTAAACAGGCAGGCTGTAAACAAAGTCATTCCGACTTCACATTAACATGTGACATGTCAAGTCATTCAGAGCGGTGTACCTCTGGTAAACCTACCAAGCCAGAGCTGCTCACAGTGGTGGTGATGGGAACCAGACGTCCCTCTAAAAGCTCCTACAGAAAGTTCCTACATGAACTGGTTCTGAATTCACTGCCTGATGACTGAGATGAGCTTTATGATGGTTTTAAGAAGATTCTGGCACAAATGTCACAGCATACGGTCCTAAAAAGATGCTTTAAGGGTTAAAATAATACTCAAAGAACCCTTTCCATGATTAAAGGTCTCTGCATCAGTAAAAGGTTCCTCAGACTGATGGAGAAGGTGTTTTATATAGTTCCATTTAGAACAGTTCTGAAAAGGGTTACAGGCTTGATATCGTAAACAATAACAGAACCCTCACTGGTGCTGCGTAGAACCCTTTTCAAGAAGATGCTTTATAGAGCCATCTAGTCTCCATCAACCTGAAAACCCATTTAGTAATGCAATGGAGAAGGTTCTTTGAGTGTTCAAGGTTCTATATAGAACCATTTTCTTTACGACAGAACCACTGAAGAAACATCCGTTTTAAGAGTGAATACCATATAAGCTCAGAAGACTCGTGTAGGTTCTCTGGTGGTTCTGGATGGTAAATAAAGTGTCTATATCTGTGTTGTCGTCATGGCGACGCCTGGTTCCCATCACCACCACTGTAAAGACGTCTGGACCGTTTCACACCAAACCGATTCCACCTCACACTCTGAGCTACGAGGGAATTTTGAAGAAAAAAAAAAATCAGTAAATTCACGTCTGTAAAATCCTGATTCCTGGAGTACGTGTCATGAATTTACCGTTACCAATAAAATCAATAGAGACAGATCTAAACGTCCTACTTGGTGGCGCTTGTTTCCTTTGGCACGCATATCATCATCGCATGTATATTAATATTCGGCAGCCTGTGAAACATTTCACAAGGTCTTGTGACCGCGTCCGGGCAGGAACGGCCCACTCGGCTGTTAATCTGGACGTGTTCTGTCACGCTTTAAGAGCCCGGAGGCTCACAGTCCTCACAAACACGCTCCGAGACGGATCTGACTGACATCACCTCAAACACCCACAGACACGAAGAGACACATCCGAACCGCCTCAGCTTCTGGAGCGTCATCTGCATTCCTGTGGTTTCAGTTCCACATGTAAAGGGGATGAGAACTGAAATAAAGGAACGGCGTGTTCTCAGTTCAGGTACCAGCTGAGCGCGGCGGCTGTACGAAAACGGCTCGTCAGCTCTCACCAAGAAATGATGTAATGTGGTACGTTACACGGACATTAACGAGCTTCAGCTCAGAGACAGACTCTGAATGAAGTGCCGCTTCAGTTCCAGTATTCAAATGAGGCGTGTGTGTGTGTGTGTGTGTGTGTGTGTGTGTGTGTGTGTGTGTGTCTCTCTCTCTCTCTCTTTCTATATATATATATATATATATATATATATATATATATATATACACACACACACATGGCCAACAATAATTTTCAAATTATGTTAAAACCCAAAAAATGGCAAAAACAGAGGTTCAAGGTTTCGTTCTGACATCGACCTTGTTTATCCAAAAGGGAACGTTTTTACAGGAGTAAAAGAAATGAATTTAACTTTTAGTTTTAAAGTCATTTTGCAGCATTTAAAGTGACCTGGGGTTTGTGAAAGGCGTTATATTAATGTAACTTATCATTATTATCATTATTATTATCATTATTATTATTATTATTATCCTTTATGTTGGTCTGTTCATCATGAAATTCTGACACAACATAAAAGGCCTTTTTCAAATGTTGTCCCAACAACAACAGAGTGTTTATGTATATATATATGTAGGTGGGTGTGTGTATGTATATATATATATCACTGCTGTCGTTCCCAGTCACTTCCACTTTGTTATAATCCCACTGACAGTGGACTGTGGAATATTTAGTAGTGAGGAAATTTCACGACTGGACTTGCTGCACAGGTGGCGTCCGATCACGGTACCATGCTGGAACTCACTGAGCTCCTGAGAGCGACCCATTCTTTCACTAATGTCTGTAGAAGCAGTCTGCAGGCCGAGGGGCTCGGCTTTATACACCTGTGGCCATGGAAGTGACTGGAACACCTGAATTCAATGATTCGGATGGGGGAGTGAAAACTTTTGGAAATATAGCGTGTGATAAATTCTAAACAATGTAATAAAGTTTTACACACAGTCAACCTGAAAATGTAAATAAACTCTAACAGAGTGATGAGGAACTACACTGTAATTACAGATCATATATACTATATTACCAGTTTATATTTTGTATTATATTATTGGGTTTTTTTACTTTTTTCTTATGAAATATTACATTGTTGGGAAATTGGTTGAATATTAGGTTCTATGCCGTTAAAAATAGAAGGTTCTTCCAGAGTTCTTTCATAAAAGCAATGGAATGGTTCTCTGCATGCTGAAAAGGTTCTTCCGACTTTTTTTGTGCTATATAGAACCTTATACATCACATTCGCCACTAATCTGAAGAACCATTTCACCACACACAGAACCATTTTAGCATGAAATGGTTCTAAATAGAATCATTCCTATAAGGAACCCATGAAGAACCGTCTTTAAGTGTAGTTTCTAACATTTCAATCGACTGACAGATTCGACTGCAGGGACACGCGCGGCCAGGAGCGGCGTTTGATCCCCAGAAAGAAAGAAAAGGCCGAGCAGAACCCAGTTCTAGAGTGCAGAACGTGTGCGGATGGTCTTCATACCTGTGCGTGTGCTGATTTTGGGCTGGGTTTGGGCGATCTCCTCAACAGGCCGCTCAGAACACCCGAGTTCTCCTGAGATGAAGCACAGCAGACATGCAGTAATGAGAACAAACCAAACCACAGGGAGGCGCAAGGAGCAGCACTGCAGGGACGGGAGACACTTACGCTGCTCACTGAGCGGTCAGAGCGGTCAGAGCCGCCGACCAGCGGCCCTCTGTCGACCGAGAGGCTCTCCTGATTAGAGCAAGCACAAAAACATTAGAAACCGAGAGAAATCTGTGGGGAACACTGAATTTTCTAGAGATGAACGATGGCGTCAGAATCATATCGGTATCGGCCGATATCGGCTTTAGTCAATATCATCAGCGTTGGGCTGATGCTTAGATTCGACTGGTGTTTGATGATGCGTTTACTATATGAAGAGCACTGTTCATGTTTAGGTGATGTCAGGTTCTGCTACAGCTTCAGACACACAACCAAAACCTATTCAGGTACGTAGGTCTGTACGTAAACGTCTAGGTAGCTTAAAACACACATATATATATATAAATAAACACTGCTCTGTTTAAGTCAGAGGGCGACACGGTAGCGCTGTCGCCTCACAGCAAGAAGGGCCTGGGTTCAATTCCCCGGCCGGGAGACCGGGTCCTCTCTGTGTGGAGTCTGCATGTTCTCCCAGTGTCTGCGTGGGGTTCCTCCGGGTTCTCCAGTCCCGACATGCAGTCAGGCTAACTGGACGTGCTGAATTGCCCCTGGGTGTGTGCGTTTGTCTGTCTGTCTGCCTGCCCTGCGATGGACTGGCGACCTGTCCAGGGTGTATCCTACATTCCGCCCGATGACCACGAGGATAGGCTGCAGCAGCCCCCCCCATGACCCAGAAGGAGAAGTGAGAAAATGTGTGTGTGTGTCTCACTTAAATCACAACCACTGAATCATGCAGAAATTTTGAAATATTGGTGGAATTCCCCTTCAACCCTTAAGACCCACAGTTTGCCTTCATAACTTCAGAACGCTTTAAGATACAAACATGAGCCAGATATCAGGACGTTCAGCAGACCCGCCCCTAACTAGCAAGCATGACATCATCAAGCTGTGAGGTCAGCATCGGTGAGCAATTCGGCTCCGGAAAAATCCTAAATCCTGATACAATTGCAATACTACATGACTGAAAATCAGATCACTCCTCAGACTCTGATCCACCATCCAAAGTGATTTCATCCACCTGTGACCGTCCATCAGCCAGAGACACGTTATTATGAGTAAATATTGTTTATTTTCACTCATAATAACCAACGGAATGAATCACCATCAAAATGACTGCACTTTCAGCTCAGAGTCACTTTTTGAAGTGTATCGTTTGGAGTGTTTGGTGTTTTCCGGCTTCTGTTGCGTTTATCCCGTGTTTCTCGTCGACCCTGGACTGTCTTGTCCCTGATTTTGGATTTTCCCATTATAACATTTATTTACATTTACGGTATTTGGCTGACGCTCTTCTCCAGAGCGACTTACAGTTTGATCGTTTTACACAGGCAGGTGAAGGTGGTGTTAGGAGTCTTGCCCAAGGACTCTTATTGGTGTAGTGTAGGGTGGTTACCCAGGTGGAGGGACTGAACCCCCAGTCTACAGCGTCTACAGCAACTAATAATAATAAGCGCAACTGCAGTGTTTAAACATCGCTCGTCACCTTCATTCTATCAGTAAAAGATCGTTTAGATGATCAGATGATGTGATTTAACACTATTAATCAATTAAAGGAGATTTCCGGCACTCTGACCTTGGCTTTGCTGTGTCCGAACACGCTCTCGTTGTTGTTGGACCTGTTTCTGTCGGCTGTCAGCGACTCCTGCGATACAGATCATAACACAGCATTAAACTCCTTAACCTCACACTGTACACAACAATCACCTGTCCAGGTAACTTACCGCTTTATCAGTGGGCCTGGGCGCCGATTTAAAGACTCCACCCAGCATTCCTGCCCTTTCCCCTGAAGGTTAAAGAGGACGAGGCTGAAACAGGTAACAGGAAAACTCACACACACCGTCAGGTTTCAGGCTTCAACAGCTTTAACCGCTTTAAAGGGGAACTCCACCACGTTTTCCAAAATTTCTGTATCAATCCAGAGTGTGAGGCGTAATCAGAGATCCAGAGGGTTTGGTGTGAAGTAGTTCAGACGTCTTTACAGTGGTGGTGATAGGAACCAGGCGTCGCCATGACTAGAACACAGTTATAGACATTTTATTTACCATCCAGAACCACCAGAGAACCTACACGAGTCTTCTGAGCTTATATGGAATGTCGATGATGGAAAACAGTGGAAAATCTGGAATAATGAGTTTTCTTTGGGGACTATTTTGCCGCACAGCGCCCTGCATGTCTCCCTCCACCATGAATGGAGTTGAAGTTCTCTAAACTCTCATAAAACAGCGTCTCAGTCATCAGGCAGTGAATTCAGAACCAGCTCATGTAGGAACTTTCTGTAGGAGCTTTTAGAGGGACGTCTGGTTCCCATCACCACCACTGTGAACGGTTCTGGTGGATCGGTGGAGTTCCCCTTTAACAGCAGTCATACAGAGCATTCACCAACACACAGGATTTAAAGCCATTTTCACTGCTCTCACACTACAAAGCTCATTCTTTACAAAGACGGTTCTTCAAGGATTCTCTAGTAGAGTGAATTCTTCTATCTAGAACCTTGAGTTCTAAATAGACCCATTTCATGCTTGAATGGTGAAATAGTTCCTCTGATTGATGGAGAATGTGTTGTAAATGGTTCTCCACATAACCAACAAGAGTTCTGCTGGTGCAGGACTGAGCAATGTCCGGAACGGTTCTATATAGAACCACAAACAGCACATTTTTCATCATGCAAAGAACCATTTAAGCACCAAATGGTTCTATATAGAGCCCAGTGTTCTAAAAAGAACCATTCCCTTTACTAAAGAACCTCCTTCTTTAAAGAGTGCTGTCTTTTTATTGGAACTTTCCGTTCCACCTTAAATGGTGCAGCGGTGGCAGAGCCTGCCCCAGGCGCCAGAATGTAACGGCTGCACTATTTAAGGTGGAACGGAAAATTGGAAAAAGAAGCTGGCGAAAAAGCCTTTTGAGTCCTTATGTGAAAGTAGGCACATAAACCGACTCAAAACCAGTAAACAAGCACCTCGGGGACAGTTTGAATCCGGTTCGGTCCACTTCGAGTCAAGTTAGAACTGTGGACCAACAAACAAACAGCTGAGCCTCGTTTTCGTGGAGCTGTGGAGGAGAGAAGAGACCCGGAGTAACTCACCTCAGCCCTGCCCGGCCCTGCCCTGCCCGGACTCGGACTTTAATCCGTTTAACAAGAGAATAAACGACATTAAACGGTCTGTAAGTTACTGTTACCGCAGGGTTACAGTCACAGCCCAGCTCTGCGCTGCCCACAGGCGCGGCTCGAGTGTCTGCGCCCCCTGCAGGCCGAGTCTCATCACTGCGCTCTACGTCACGCTGCGTTCACAGAAATAAGACTCTCCCTCCCACTGTTCCTGATCCAGCAGCGCTAAAGGAAACTTTCCGAGGGTTTATCACACTTTTTACTTGATTTATTTTATTTCAAAATACTTTGCAATATTACTTTTTAATACTTTGACCACTTTTCTTCATTTCCTTAATCTGACATGCTGCCTGTCTGCTGTATATTTAAATTATTTTTTTGACCTTTAAATAATGTTAGAATGCATTTAAATTAATGCAACATTTGTTCAGAATTATAATGACACGCTGTGGTTTTGATTTCTTACACAATACAGATTGATAAAGAATAAAGCACTGAAAGTACTGATCAATAAAGTATGATCAGTAATGTCCTGATCAATAAAGTATGATCAGTAATGTCCTGATCAATAAAGTAATGATCAGTAATTTCCTGATCAATAAAGCATGATCAGTAATGTCCTGATCAATAAAGTAATGATGAGTAAGGTCCTGATCAATAAAGCAATGATCAGTAATTTCCTGATCAATAAAGCATGATCAGTAATGTCCTGATCAATAAAGTAATGATGAGTAAGTTCCTGATCAATAAAGTAATGATCAGTAATTTCCTAATCAATAAAGCATGATCAGTAATTTCCTGATCAATAAAGTAATGATGAGTAATGTCCTGATCAATAAAGTAATGATGAGTAATGTCCTGATCAGTAAAGTAATGATCAGTAATTTCCTGATCAATAAAGCATGATCAGTAATGTCCTGATCAATAAAGCATGATCAGTAATTTCCTGATCAATAAAGTAATGATGAGTAATGTCCTGATCAATAAAGTAATGATGAGTAAGGTCCTGATCAATAAAGTAATGATCAGTAATTTCCTGATCAATAAAGCATGATCAGTAATGTCCTGAGCAATAAAGTAATGATCAGTAATTTCCTGATCAATAAAGCATGATCAGTAATGTCCTGATCAATAAAGTAATGATGAGTAATGTCCTGATCAATAAAGTAATGATGAGTAATTTCCTGATCAATAAAGCATGATCAGTAATGTCCTGATCAATAAAGCATGATCAGTAATTTCCTGATCAATAAAGCATGATCAGTAATGTCCTGATCAATAAAGTAATGATGAGTAAGGTCCTGATCAATAAAGTAATGATCAGTAATTTCCTGATCAATAAAGCATGATCAGTAATGTCCTGATCAATAAAGCATGATCAGTAATTTCCTGATCAATAAAGCATGATCAGTAATTTCCTGATCAATAAAGTAATGATGAGTAATGTCCTGATCAATAAAGTAATGATGAGTAAGGTCCTGATCAGTAAAGTAATGATGAGTAAGGTCCTGATCAATAAAGTAATGATCAGTAATTTCCTGATCAATAAAGCATGATCAGTAATGTCCTGATCAATAAAGTAATGATCAGTAATTTCCTGATCAATAAAGTAATGATCAGTAATTTCCTGATCAATAAAGCATGATCAGTAATGTCCTGATCAATAAAGCATGATCAGTAATTTCCTGATCAATAAAGCATGATCAGTAATGTCCTGATCAATAAAGTAATGATGAGTAATGTCCTGATCAATAAAGTAATGATGAGTAAGTTCCTGATCAATAAAGTAATGATCAGTAATTTCCTAATCAATAAAGCATGATCAGTAATTTCCTGATCAATAAAGTAATGATGAGTAATGTCCTGATCAATAAAGTAATGATGAGTAATGTCCTGATCAGTAAAGTAATGATCAGTAATTTCCTGATCAATAAAGCATGATCAGTAATGTCCTGATCAATAAAGCATGATCAGTAATTTCCTGATCAATAAAGTAATGATGAGTAATGTCCTGATCAATAAAGTAATGATGAGTAAGGTCCTGATCAATAAAGTAATGATCAGTAATTTCCTTATCAATAAAGCATGATCAGTAATGTCCTGAGCAATAAAGTAATGATCAGTAATTTCCTGATCAATAAAGCATGATCAGTAATGTCCTGATCAGTAAAGTAATGATGAGTTAGGTCCTGATCAATAAAGTAATGATCAGTAATTTCCTGATCAATAAAGCATGATCAGTAATGTCCTGATCAATAAAGTAATGATCAGTAATTTCCTGATCAATAAAGCATGATCAGTAATGTCCTGATCAATAAAGTAATGATGAGTAATGTCCTGATCAATAAAGTAATGATGAGTAAGGTCCTGATCAATAAAGTAATGATCAGTAATTTCCTGATCAATAAAGCATGATCAGTAATTTCCTGATCAATAAAGTAATGATGAGTAATGTCCTGATCAGTAAAGTAATGATGAGTAAGGTCCTGATCAATAAAGTAATGATCAGTAATTTCCTGATCAATAAAGCATGATCAGTAATGTCCTGATCAATAAAGTAATGATCAGTAATTTCCTGATCAATAAAGCATGATCAGTAATGTCCTGATCAATAAAGTAATGATGAGTAATGTCCTGATCAATAAAGTAATGATCAGTAATTTCCTGATCAATAAAGCATGATCAGTAATGTCCTGATCAATAAAGCATGATCAGTAATTTCCTGATCAATAAAGCATGATCAGTAATGTCCTGATCAATAAAGCATGATCAGTAATTTCCTGATCAATAAAGCATGATCAGTAATGTCCTGATCAATAAAGTAATGATGAGTAAGGTCCTGATCAATAAAGTAATGATCAGTAATTTCCTGATCAATAAAGCATGATCAGTAATTTCCTGATCAATAAAGCATGATCAGTAATTTCCTGTTCAATAAAGTAATGATGAGTAAGGTCCTGATCAATAATGTAATGATGAGTAAGGTCCTGATCAGTAAAGTAATGATGAGTAAGGTCCTGATCAATAAAGCAATGATCAGTAATTTCCTGATCAATAAAGCATGATCAGTAATTTCCTGTTCAATAAAGTAATGATGAGTAAGGTCCTGATCAATAATGTAATGATGAGTAAGGTCCTGATCAGTAAAGTAATGATGAGTAAGGTCCTGATCAATAAAGCAATGATCAGTAATTTCCTGATCAATAAAGCATGATCAGTAATTTCCTGTTCAATAAAGTAATGATCAGTAATTTCCTGATCAGTAAAGTAATGATGAGTAAGGTCCTGATCAATAAAGCATGATCAGTAAGGTCCTGATCAGTAAAGTAATGATCAGTAATTTCCTGATCAGTAAAGTAATGATGAGTAAGGTCCTGATCAGTAAAGTAATGATGAGTAAGGTCCTGATCAGTAAAGTAATGATGAGTAAGGTCCTGATCAATAAAGCATGATCAGTAATTTCCTGATCAGTAAAGTAATGATGAGTAAGGTCCTGATCAGTAAAGTAATGATGAGTAAGGTCCTGATCAATAAAGCATGATCAGTAATGTCCTGATCAGTAAAGTAATGATGAGTAAGGTCCTGATCAATAAAGTAATGATGAGTAATGTCCTGATCAATAAAGCATGATCAGTAATGTCCTGATCAGTAAAGTAATGATGAGTAAGGCCCTGATCAGTAAAGTAATGATGAGAAATTTCCTGATCAGTAAAGTAATGATGAGTAAGGTCCTGATCAGTAAAGTAATGATGAGTAATTTCCTGATCAGTAAAGTAATGATGAGTAAGGTCCTGATCAATAAAGTAATGATGAGTAATTTCCTGATCAGTAAAGTAATGATGAGTAAGGTCCTGATCAGTAAAGTAATGATGAGTAAGGTCCTGATCAATAAAGTAATGATGAGTAATTTCCTGATCAGTAAAGTAATGATGAGTAAGGTCCTGATCAGTAAAGTAATGATGAGTAAGGTCCTGATCAATAAAGTAATGATGAGTAAGGCCCTGATCAGTAAAATAATGATGAGTAAGGTCCTGATCAGTAAAGTAATGATGAGTAATTTCCTGATCAATAAAGTAATGATGAGTAAGGTCCTGATCAGTAAAGTAATGATGAGTAAGGTCCTGATCAATAAAGTAATGATGAGTAAGGTCCTGATCAGTAAAGTAATGATGAGTAATTTCCGGATCAGTAAAGTAATGATGAGTAAGGTCCTGATCAGTAAAGTAATGATGAGTAATGTCCTGATCAATAAAGTAATGATGAGTAAGGTCCTGATCAGTAAAGTAATGATGAGTAAGGTCCTGATCAATAAAGTAATGATGAGTAAGGTCCTGATCAATAACGTAATGATGAGTAATTTCCTGATCAGTAAAGTAATGATGAGTAAGGTCCTGATCAGTAAAGTAATGATGAGTAAGGCCCTGATCAGTAAAGTAATGATGAGTAAGGTCCTGATCAGTAAAGTAATGATGAGTAAGGCCCTGATCAGTAAAGTAATGATGAGTAAGGTCCTGATCAGTAAAGTAATGATGAGTAAGGTCCTGATCAGTAAAGTAATGATGAGTAAGGCCCTGATCAGTAAAGTAATGATGAGTAATTTCCTGATCAGTAAAGTAATGATGAGTAAGGTCCTGATCAGTAAAGTAATGATCAGTAATTTCCTGATCAGTAAAGTAATGATGAGTAATTTCCTGATCAGTAAAGTAATGATGAGTAAGGCCCTGATCAGTAAAGTAATGATGAGTAAGGTCCTGATCAATAACGTAATGATGAGTAATTTCCTGATCAGTAAAGTAATGATGAGTAAGGTCCTGATCAGTAAAGTAATGATGAGTAATTTCCTGATCAGTAAAGTAATGATGAGTAAGGTCCTGATCAATAACGTAATGATGAGTAATTTCCTGATCAGTAAAGTAATGATGAGTAAGGCCCTGATCAGTAAAGTAATGATGAGTAAGGTCCTGATCAGTAAAGTAATGATGAGTAAGGCCCTGATCAGTAAAGTAATGATGAGTAAGGTCCTGATCAGTAAAGTAATGATGAGTAAGGTCATGATCAGTAAAGTAATGATGAGTAAGGCCCTGATCAGTAAAGTAATGATGAGTAATTTCCTGATCAGTAAAGTAATGATGAGTAAGGTCCTGATCAATAACGTAATGATGAGTAATTTCCTGATCAGTAAAGTAATGATGAGTAAGGTCCTGATCAGTAAAGTAATGATGAGTAAGGCCCTGATCAGTAAAGTAATGATGAGTAAGGCCCTGATCAGTAAAGTAATGATGAGTAAGGTCGAGGTCTGTTCTTTTATGGTGCTGACGTGTGTTGATCAGTAGGGGGCGACAGAGCAACACACATGAAGGCTCAAAGTGCCGATATTATTGATCTGATCAGGTATTTCAGCTCCATCACTCTCTACTGTACACTCTTTGAAAACATGGTTCTTCAGGGGTTCTTTAGTTAAGACAACGGTTCTACATAGAACCTACACTCACTGGCCACTTTATTAGGTTCAGCTGCTTGTTAACACAAATAGCTAATCAGCCAATCACACGGCTGCAACTCACTGCATTTAAGCATGTAGAGGTGGTCAAGACGGCTTGCTGAAGTGCAGACCGAGCATCAGAACGGGGAAGAAAGGGGATTTAAGGGGCTTTGAACGTGGCGTGGTTGTTGGTGCCAGACGGGCTGGTCTGAGTATTTCAGAAACTGCTGATCTGCTGGGATTTTCACACACAACCATCTCTAGGGTTTACAGAGAACGGTCCGAAAAAGAGGGAATATCCAGTGAGCGGTCAGTTGTGTGGACGAAAATGCCTTGTTGATGTGAGAGGTCAGAGGAGAATGGGCAGACTGGTTCCAGATGATAGAAAGGCAGCAGGAACTCAAATAACCAACCAGAATCTCTGAGGAACGTTTCCAGCACCTTGTTGAAAGTGTGCCACGAAGAATTTGGGGGCAGTCGTGGGCTGGAGGTCAGGAAATCAGCCCTGTGACCAGAAGGTTTCCAGTTTGATCCCCAGAGCCGACAGTCCATGACTGAGGTGTCTTTGAGGAAGACACCTAACCCCCAACTGCTCCCCGGGCACCGTGGATAGGGCTGCCCAAGTGTGCTCACTGCCCCCTAGTGTGTGTGTTCACTAGTGTGTATGTGGTGTATCTTTTCACGGATGGGTTAAATGCGGAGGTGGAATTTCCCCATTTGTGGGATTAAAACAGTAACTCTTAACTTAATTAAGGCAGTTCTGAAGGCAAAAGGGGGTCCAACCTTTTACTAGCAAAGGTATTAGGTAACTTTATTACCTAATAAAGTGGCCGGTGAGTGTAGATCCATAAAGAACCCTTGAGGAACCTTGTGTTTCAGAGTGTCCCGCTTTAAATGCGTTTAATTTCACAGCAAAATGAAATAAAATAGTTCTGCATTTTCAAAGAAAATGAAAAATATAACTCAAAGTCTGATTTACTGACCACAATTCAAACCTTCTGCTTTTATTGGTTCCGTCAAACTTTTCCAAGTCCAAAGTCCTGGGCCTGTTCAAACAGACGGCCACAGCAGGCAGAGAGAAAGCAGCTGACCTCCTCAGTGGTCTCCTGTGACAGCAGACGTTGAAGATGTTTGGGCTGGAGGTGTTTCTCCTGATCTTCCTGTGGAGCACACAGGCTCAGGACGTCCACACTGAGGGTCAGCACGTCCTGAGCACACAGGCTCAGGACGTGCTGACCCCCAGTGTGGACATTATCAGGGAACTGGACAAGCTCAGAGCTCTGGAGCGAAGAATGAAGGCCATGGAGGCTGAAATGGCTGAGCTGAAGATGATGAACGAAGGTACTGAGAAGAAACAGCTTTCAGTGTAAACGAGTCACAGAAACACTAACGTAGCTGTTTTTGTTGTTGTCGTTGTGTTTGGTTCGGTCTCTCACTGCAGGACTTTCCAGGAGCCTGGGGATCATTACGAAGACCATCACAGGTATGAGAAACATGTGAGGTGTATCAGAGAGATCCAGATGGTTTGGTGTGAAACGGTTCAGACGTCTTTACAGTGGTGGTGATGGGAACCAGACATCAGCATGACTACTACACAGATATAGACACTTTATTTACCATCCAGAACCACCAGAGAACCTACACGAGTCTTCTGAGTTTATATGGAATGCTGATGATGGGAAAACAGTGGAAAGTCTGGAATAATGAGTTTTCTTTGGGGACTATTTTGCCGCACAGCGCCCTGCATGTCTCCCTCCACCATGAATGGAGTTGAAGTTCTCTAAACTCTCATAAAACAGCGTCTCAGTCATCAGGCAGTGAATTCAGAACCAGTTCATGTAGGAACTTTCTGTAGGAGCTTTTAGAGGGACGTCTGGTTCCCATCACCACCACTGGGAACGGTTCTGATTCTGTAAGTTTATCTAGAACGGAGCGTTTCACACCAAACCGCTCAGAATGACTTTGTTTACATCTTAACCAGTTAATTATGAAAGAAATCAATGAACCCAAATATTAGGAATAAACTCGGTGTTGTACTTTGTGTTTCTACATTCTCGTTTCTAGATCAGCCCAAAGTGGCGTTCTCCGCTACGCTGTCCAACCTGCAAGATGGTTTTAAGTTCCTGGGCCCGTTCCAGAACACGGTCACCCTGGTGTACGAGAATGCCTTCACAAACATTGGCTATGCCTACGATCCACAAACAGGTGCCAGAACATCACTGCTATGCAGTACTGCAATCTTCTGCAGAAATGTTGACACCCCTGATCAAAAGCATGCACAGATAATACAATGCCTTATAATAATAATTATAATAATATATATATATATATATATATATTTGAAAACAGCCAGAATTCTGTCTGATACCTTCAGAAATGAGTTTCCAGGCTCTTCATGTTAAATCTGATCTTTAGCAGGACAGGAGCGAGGGCTGCAGGTACTGATACTCTGTGAAATGCAGGTCTGATCTGATCTTGTTTATGTGAAGTACATTGGGTGTGAGAGTCTGATTGCAGACGTACGTGGTTAATGTAGAGTACAGTGCAGATCACAGTCGGTACGTTTAGCTACATCTGGAACCTTCATTACAGTCAACTCAACTCAGAGAATCACTTTAAGCAGTAGAACCCGAGAGGGAGAGTGTAACATCCCTGTGATCTGGGGTCCGTAGGTCATCCCAGCCGTGATGTTATTGGTGATAACTCCCTTGTCGATTGCTCTACTGCTTTAATACAGCAGTTAAATAAATACAGTAAGAAATGAATAAACTGGCCGTGAACGCGGCTTTAATATGTTTTAATGTTCAGCTCCTTCCTCCTAATTAGAGCTCCTTAACGAGCAGCTCGTTGCTACGTCAGAGTAACGAGCTCCGCCCACTCGCTGCTCAGCCGGCAGTTCGTTCTCCAGCTCCTTACACTAAATTCCCAAACTGTCGTCTCCACTGAGCAGCTTTTCAGTCGGCAGCTGTGACAGAAGAACAGCTGAACAACCTGGAATCAGCCAGAAATGAACCCAACACCATTCACCAGACGTGTCTGATCTTCAGAGTCGGGCCAAATCAGACTGAGCCGTAAAACTGACCCAATATCAGGTTCAGCTCAGTTTGGTCAGTTTCTCCAGATCAGTATTAATGTTGTTTTGTTCCAGCCGGTCTGTAAAGCTTCTTACAGCCCGTTTAGTTTGGCGAATGGTGTTGGGTTCATTTCTGGCTGATTCCAGGTTGTTCAGCTGTTCTTCTGTCTCAGCTGCCGACTGAAAAGCTGAAAAGTGGCGACGACAGTTTGGGAATTTAGTGTCGTCTCGTCTTCAGAGTCGGACCAAATCGGCTGTCGGTCAGATGTGATCTTAACAGTGTCCGTTTTCTGTTTGTGGCAGAAGTCAGAAGTAAAAACGATCAAATGGCTCGAGCGTCTCCTACAGCTGTCAGAGTCGTTGCTTAGCAACGGCGTCTTAGTGGAGTGATACAGTGTTTGATGTTGTGGTGAAATAACGGCAGTTAGAACGCCTCTCAACCAATCAGCTCACGGGGCCGGAACTACCTGTTGTGTAAAATACTAATAAATTAATTTTAAAAACATATAACGGAAATGTTTTTGGCCATTTTCATACACTGCAAAAAGATATTTGATAAACACATTCGGAGTGTATTATTTTTCACTGCATTTGGACTAAGGGCTGTGAAGACTGTCTCACCTGTAGCTCAGTCCTGTAGGTGAATTTAACTCCACGTTGCTCCGTATTATATTGACGGTTTCATCTGCAGGAATCTTCACGGCTCCCCTGGGGGGAGTGTATTATTTCAGCTTTTCACTCTTCCACCCGGTCGGACCTGGTCCTCAGGCCAAGACCGGGGCGTCCTTGGTGAAAAACGGGGTGCTGGTGGTGGCTGCCACAGATAACGCCCCGGGGGCGGATTCTGAGGACACTTCTGGAAACTCCGCCTCCATCCGGCTGGAGGAAGGAGATCAGGTGTACGTGCAGCTTTGGGAGAAGCACAGGGTCTACACAGACGGAAACAAGCGCAACACCTTCAGTGGGCATCTGCTCTTCCCAGTGTGAATCTCACCTCACTTGGCTGTGGACGCCTTCAGCTGATGCTCTAATGCTGGGCGCCTAAAGTTGTAGCGTTGTAGTTCAGGTTAATTCAAATGTACTATTAGTAGAGCTTCTATGAAATAAAACAGTATGACTTCAGTTTACTTCTTATGTACTACACCGCTTCCAAAAAAGCTGTGACGTTCTGCAGAATGTAAATAAAAACAGGATGGTCTGCAAATCATGTGAGCCATGTTTTTTAAAGGAGAATGCTACAAAGACGACTAATCAAATGTTGAAACATTTTATTATTTTTTGAAAATGATTCGAATTTAATGCCAACAACATGTTCCAAAAAAGTCGGGACGGGGCCGTGTTTACCGCTGTGTTTCATCACCGCTTCTTTTAACAACACCCAACTCTGAGACTGATCTTTGGAGGCGTGTCCAGATCCTTTGACTAGCTGAAAGTGAGCCTCCTGAAAAGAATGGAAGCTGGAATAAAGGCACAGCTGAGATTATGTATGGCTCTTGATGCTTCTGTGTAATTTTCTGTTAATTTTTTTTTCTTGATGCAAAAAACTTGTGATTAGTGGAAAAGGGGGGAAATCATACTGTACATGAAATTAATATCATTATATTACATCTACTGACAGCCAATAGAGGCCATACAAATTAATACCATGCACGTACATTAATTAGGTAGACAGGACTTCTTACAGCCAATAATTATAAGGCTAACAGAACACAGAGGCACGCACAAGGGAAGGTAGCCTGGAGGAATCGACAACAGAGCCAAAGGGCAAAGGACTCAGAATGATCAATATTTAAGGTTTAACACAACAGTTGCGCAATGACAAAGCAAAAAAAGCTGACAAGTGACGGCTGACTCAGTTTCACTCAAGCGTAATCGTTTGTTAATTAACACCAACAAAAGACCGGGCATCAAAACCAAGAACTTCCAGGGATTTTTTTTGAGTGTGCGTTTGTTAAAAGAGCTTTATTTTTTATTTGATTCCTATATTTGTATTGGAATAAAGCTTCTAACAGTGATATTTTGTATTTCAGAAAAACAGCCTAAAGAATTAAAGGGGGCCTAAAACAGAGCCTTGAGGTACCCCACTAGTGATAGGCACTGTTAAGGATGAACAAATTGCCTAATTTTTCAGAGATGCTCTCTCCCAAAGGTGAGAGGTGACCCAAGACTGAATATCTACCTCGTGTAGACACAGCAGATGATCGTAAACCAGTCTGATGCCAAAATAATAATCCTGTGTTCATATTAAATTCTGCTTTGGTTTATTGAGCATACTTTGGGTTTAAAAAATACTTGGTCAAGCTCTTTCCGGCATGGTTTCCAGTGAGTTATCACTGCATCCACACCACGGATTCTTCCATGGAGTCCAAAGTCTTTTGGCCTGTTCAAACCCTCTGTAAGCAGAGAGAAAGCAGCTTAGCTTCAGTCGACTTTGGGCAATCGTCGCTCATTCTTCGGTCATGTCGTTGCGGCAGGTGCTTTTCTTGCTTTTCCTCTGGAGCACAGGGGCTCAGGACATCCTCACACCGAGCGTGGACATTATTGGAGAACTGAGCCGGCTCAGATCTTTGGAGGAAAAGGTGAAAGCCATGGAGGCTGAAATGGCAGAGCTCAAAAGACAGATGACAGGTAGACGGGACTTTATGAAAGAAACATAAGAGACCCAAGTTATTTTGTCACATATATTATTGTTGCTTATTTGGCGTTTGAAGAATTTTAACCGCTTAACCTTAATAGTCGTTATTCGATTGCTAGTCCTCGGCCTCGGTCACTGTTATGAATTATTCCATATTTTGTTTTTTCGTCCAATTTTTTTTCAGAACAGCCCAAAGTGGCATTCTCAGCTTCACTCTCAGCTCTGGAAGTTGGTTCTATGAACATTGGACCGTATCAAGATCAGGTTACTCTGGTGTACCAAAACGCTTTCACAAACATCGGCAGTGCATACGACCCAAATACAGGTACCACTGCAGTGCCCTGCTCCATGCAGCTCAGCTGAAGTGGCGTTATTGAGAACATTTTGCTCGAGACTGCGTAAATATGCTTTTTCTACTTTATTAGAAACACCTTTCTTCTTATTGTTCGACTCGCTCTCCACTTTGAGCTTCACCACCTTATAGCTCCACTGTAGGTGTACACAACTGTACGCTCTGAAAAATGATGGCTCTCTGAGGGTTCTTTGGTAAAGACAGTGGTTCTATATGGAACCATAAACACTCAAAGCACCCTCTGCAAGGTTCTTCAAGGGATCTTCAGTAAACACACTGGTTCTGTAGAGAACAAGGAACACTTGAATGGTTCTTTGCATGGTGAAATGGTTCTTCAGATTGATAGAGAATGTGTTATGTATGGTTCTATATGCCACCAATGAGAGTTCTTCTATTGTTATAATGTCAAGCTTGTAACAGTAGAAGACCTCGTTTTGGTGCTATATAGAGCCCTTTTCAAAAAGGTTCCACCTGCAACACATTCTACATCAACCTGAAGAACCATTTCACCATGCAAAGAACCATTAAAGTGTTCCTTGTTCTATACAGAACCATTGTGTTTACTGAAGATCCCTTGAAGAACCAAAATAGTAACTTTCAGGAGAAGGAAATAAATAAAACTGAAATATTGAACTTTCAACGCCGGTTCATGTCAAAAGATTTGGACCATTTCTGTTGGTCCATTGATTCTAAACTTTTACACAATGTTCACCGAATGCTGGTAAAATTTACTTACTGAGTTTTATGTTGTATTTATGGATGATTCTTCTAAACTGATTCAAAATCAGAAACTGAAACACATTTGGGACTTAAACTGATCTTAGACGTTAGACTAAAACCCTTTTGCTCTGAGGGACTCTGGGGGCAGTCGTGGGCTGGAGGTTAGAGAACTGGCCCTGTGACCGGAAGGTGGCCAGTTCGATCCCCAGTGCTAACAGCACATGACTGAGATGTCCTTGAGCAAGACACCTAACCCCCCCAACTGCTACAGACTAAAACTGTGTTTCAGTGACATAAAAAAAGTTATAGCGTCTTTTATTTAAAAATGTAATTAAACATGATGAATTTAAATCGTTCAGCTTCATTTGAAAACAAATCAAAAGCAAATTTGGCAATAAGACAAATATCTGTAAGTATTATTTTCAGAAGTATTTTTTCTCTATTAATGCCTTGAGTTTAAATAGATCATAAGAGAATATCTAAGGTCTGAATATTTCATTTGTTTTTTTGTTTTTTTTTAAAATAATTTCGCTGCTGTCGGAAGAAAACCTTTTATCTCTATTTTTGTCGTTTTTCAGTTTCTGACATAATTTGAAAAGGCTTGTTTTCCTTTACACTGTGTGTAAATTTCATGATGAACGAACCAAAACAAACGGCCCAAAATGGCTTGGAAAGATTTCTGGTTCCATTGACTTCCATTTAAAATAAAGTAGGTTTTTTCCCTCTCCTGTAAATTACCGTTTTGGAGATATGAGGTTATATATGCTATCTATCCATTGTTAAATGAAGCTGAATGAAGTCCTGCAGTTTTCACTGCGATGCTCTGTCCAGGTATCTTCACTGCACCAGTCAGAGGAGTTTATTACTTCAGCTTTGTGGTCTTTAACCCATATAACCATTTGACCGGTCTGAGTCTGATGAAGAACGGGCAGCACGTGGTCTCTGTGTCGGACAACCCCCCCGGACTGGACACCGAAGACACGGCCAGTAATGCAGCATCACTGTTGCTGGAGAAAGGAGACCAGGTGTGCGTCCAGCTCATGCAGAACCGGAAGGTCTACAGCGACAAATTTAAACGAAACACCTTCAGCGGTCACCTCCTTTATGCAATGTGAACTTCATTAGTCCATCAGGTTAATGCATGAGGTGCTTCTGGTCCAGCTCAGTCATGTTTCTATTAAATAATTTAATAAATATACCAAATATGGTGTGTTATTCTACAATGACTCATTTAGCTACATTTTCAGGGCATTAAATACAATTTTAGGCATTCAAGCCTCTCAAAATCGAATTATCATGGGGCGGTTTGACTATCTCTCCAAGTTTAAATGAACTTTTAACCGTTCTAATCATCCAGTTTCTACTCAACGGAGCAGAATCCTTCTAATCAAAGTAATTATAACATGTCGTAACACAGAGGACTTCAAAGATCTTCAACTCACTGAACAGCATTTCTTCAAATGCCGTGCTGTGCTGGACCTGACGTCAAAGGACTTTTATTTTGACATGCTTTAAAGAAACAGTGGGCAGGATGTTACATCATGAAGAAGACTCTGTAATTTATTATTATTATTATCATGTAATTTATTAAATGACCCTGTCAAAATGTATTAAATTACATACTTTTAAAACGGTAATGAGTCCAGGCTGCTAAGGGTTCATCTGGAATGAGAAATAAAAAGAAAAATGAGAGAAAGGTCCACGATGACCCCTGCTGGACACAACACACAGTGCAGTTTGCTGAAGTATCCAGTAAATGCTTCTGAAGGTGTTTATATGAAGGGAGCTGCTAATATTCTGCTGATAAACTGAGAAATCGGCCGGTTTTGGTCCACTGGTGTTGTTTTTGAAGGCTGGGTGTCGATTAATGCGCCTAAAACCTGAAATAAAGCCGCCCGGCAGCTCGAGGCAGACGCAGAAATGCAGGCTTTCAGAATGAATCACACTTAAAAATGTAATGCAGTGATTTTTAATGTAAAGTCAGCCTCTTGTACTGAACTCAGTGACCCTGTTCATCAGCACTTCAGTGTTTTACTGTATCTCACAGATTATGAGGTGTTTGCTGTTACACATGTAATCATGCCATTGATCGCTGGGCCCCATACAGACGCACTGCTCCTCCAAGCGGTTCGGCTGGCCAGGGTGCCATTTGGTGTAAGTGATCTTCTGACCTTTCGTGTCCGCATACTGGCCCCTAACCTTGCTTTCCCGCGCCCCAAGAAAGCAGGTCTCAGACTGGGAGACCTGCTTGAGCACTTGATAAACAGCCTGGTTTTCCTCGTTATTCCTCGGCAGAGCGAGTTCTCCTTTGACCCCTCTGCAGTAGCTCTGTCCGGCATCGAACGTGGTCACCAAGCCGCTGCTGATGTAATATTTCTGACCAACCTTTCTAAAGGCACGGAAACCTAGAACTGTTGAGAAAAGAAACAAAAAAAAGGGTTTAATTTCTTGAAAACGTGAAATTTACCCATATTTACCGCCTCACGCCAAATGTAGGCGATCGGCCAGCGGTGGACAAAGTACACAAACCATGTCCTTGAGTTAAAGTAGAGATTAAATATTACCCCAGTAAAAGTCGAAGTTCCTCCCTTTAGACCTCCACTTGAGTAAAAGTACTAAAGTATTTCCCTTCAAATGTACTTAAGTATAAAGTAAAAGTACTAAAAGAGGAATTCTGGCTCTGATGTCCTGTTATCATTTTTATAACCAGACTGGCTTCATGAACTCATTTCAGGTGAAAGTCCTCCAGCGTCTCTCTTGGTAAACCAGTCTTTTAATAGAACGTCATTAATTAGTGACGCTGACGTCTATTAAAATAATCAGAAGCACAAAACACTGAAGGTAAACAGTTTCCATCAGGGAGAACCGAGTGGCTCTGAAATCACTTTTTACACACAAGCAAAGTTTCAGTTTCAGATTTATTTACAACTTAGTTCCAAGTTTAAGTTGAATAAAAACTGGCTTTAAACTCAGGATCACAGATGAGCTCCTTTACTATGTTGATCTGTAGGCGTCTGTTCATAAACATAAACCAGCCCAAACTCATTTACTATAAAATGAACTGGTGTTTGTAGAAATTCAGAAAAAAGCCGCGTCAGTCTCGACTGCATATGTGGACATATTTCTATATTGAGCTCTATTTACACAAAGTTAGGTTAGTTCATCATTTATGTTGAACAGACTCTCCCAAAGTTTTACGCTGCTGCGCTGACGTTGAACCGCGTGCTGCACTGGGTCGGTATGACCAACAGGTCAAAACCAGCTCTAAACAAAGTGACCGCTGGGCCCTGATTGGTGCTCTGGCTTTGCGCTTCTTTCGTTTTGACATGTGACGTTTTTATACACACAGAAACCAAAAGGAACGACAGATTTCTCAAAATGTAGGAGGAAAAAGTCGGATATTAGACTCTGAAATGTAGTGGAGTGAAAGGAAAAAGTCCAGAACGGAGAAACTTCAGTACAGATACACCAAAAATACTAAAGTACAGAAACTAATTACATTTACTCAGTTACTCAGGTACTCAGATACTCAGTTACTCAGTTACTGTCCACCACTACAATCAGCCAAGACGTATTTTGTGTCTGAAGTGTATTCAGTTACTGGAGCTGCGAAGGTGCTAATGTCACTGGCATGTAACCACAGGGGAATCGTGAAGCGAGAGACACAGTGTAGACACATTTCCAGGAATGCAGTCACCAAGTCAAATTGGTGACTTGAGTGCAAGTCTCATGACTCGAGTCCACACCTCTGCCTTATACTGATGCTTACATTAGCCTCGTAGCTCCACTACAAAACTTAAGGACCAAACTTCGGACTGTTCAGCGTGAGCGAACGTGAGGCGCCTCACCCTTCTCCAGCATGGAAATCCGGGACTGAAGCTTCTGGACGTCCGAGAGCAAAGTCTTGACCACGGCAGCTTCGTTCACATTGGCTACAACAGAGACCGAGTGTCAATAAAACCATCCTGGTTACATGTAAAGACTTCAGAGAGAACTGACAGCCTTGCTATCTGACAGGCTTAAGAATCATCACCATGACTAGCTGCAGTTTCTCCAAAATACAGACTATTACTGCTAAATCTAGAGTTCCTTAAAACTACTAGTGAAAAACAAACTACAACTACTACATTTCAGCAGGAAGACACTAAGGCTGGCTTCACATGGTGCAACTTTCATGAAACTTTATTTGCTTGAAGCCTAAATGGAACTAATTTGCACTTAAGACAGCTGCTAGAGCTAGAAGCCCTGTGAGGACAGTGGAGGGAGGAGAACCACGAGTGAGTGGGGGCTGGAGCCGAGCTCTGCCGAGGGACACGAGTGACGGCAGGAGGAAGACAATGATTCCGGCAATGAGAGACATGAAAGCGCAAAGCGAGTCCCGAACTCCACCACCCACTCACAGCTCGTCCACCTGGATCAAACGTGAGGTGAAATGGAGCGGCCTCACTGTGGAACAGGGGGCAGGGCCAGGGTGGCGGAGTTCGGGACTCAATTCTCCCTTGTTTTGCCTCTCATTGCTGGAATCATCGTCTTCCTCCTCCTGCCATCACTCTCGTCCCTCTGGGGACACATGGGGTCTCCAATATACCTGTAACTATATACCTGTATAACTATATACCTGTCTGCTGTAAGTCCATGACATTAGATTCACTCTCCTCAGTTTAAAGTACTACTTTTATTTATATTTGGTAAAATTGTCCCTTATTTCTCTTTACCTGTTGACCCAGTTTCTCCTTTTTGCCCTTTAGGCCCGGATGGGCCCGCCACTCCAGAGGGTCCCCGGACTCCTACACCTGGACGTCACAGAAGGATAATATACTATAAGAACCCAATTCAAATACAGGCAGACATGCTTAGAGAAATAAACACATTCGCACCAAATCTTATACAAACCTTGCTCTCCTTTCGATCCTTTTACCCCCGGTGGACCGATATTACCAGCTGGACCTTTGGCTCCAGGTGGTCCCGTCACTGAGGGACCTGAAAATAGTGACAGTTTTAGCTAATTTTGCAGAATTAAGGCACCAAGGCTGGCTTTACGTAGTGAAACTTTCATTCTTGAAACCTACATGAATCTAAGTTGCACTTGAGTTGCATAATGTAAAGCTTTCTGCAACTCACTTGAAACTCATCTGCAAGCAACTGTTTCTGAAACAAATTTCATGAAACAGCAAATCAAAACGGAGAAAAGTACATCACATGATCACATCAAGCAACATAAAACAATATGTAACAATAGATTCCGCCGGATTAGTGGAAAAGGAAGTAAAACTTATGCGTGGTTTATTTGGTGGTTGAAAAAGAGACCCCCGCCACCAGCTGACAAAAAGAATACAAAGAAATGTACATTTCAACATCTGGCTAACTACAATGTGTTGCGTGCAACACGGATTGTTTTTGAATTGCTTTGTGTAGCCAAGTTGCACGGAAACTATGTTGCAGGCAACTCACAACATGTAACTAGTTGCATGAAGGTTTGACCATGTAAAGCCAGCCTACACTGTTAGAAATGAAGGTTCTGTTCAGGTACATTTTCGTTCATCGAGGTCCAATCAGTGGAAAAGTTCCCTCAAAGCTCTAACAGTGGTTCTAAGGTCTGATTGTGGAGCTTAAATCAGGTTCTCCAGGTGAAAAGTTGGTATTTGTTCCTTTTCATAACCGAATGTTTTAAAACAGAGCAGTAGAGTAAAAGCCTGGAGGCGAGGCGAGGCGGGGTGTGTGGAGTCAGTCCAGCTTAGAACAGATCATTTCAGTGGATTATGGTTCAGTTATGTTCCCTTACTAAAGGTGCTGAAATGGAGCCTTGAGGGTTCCACCCCAGTGATGGGAGGGTGACAGTTTAGTACCTTTCTTTCTGAGAGTCAAACAATCCTGGAAATGCAAAATCACAAGTTTTGCACAAATGTGAAAGCAAGTATGATCACATTTATAGCATTTGGTTGATGCTCTTATACAGACTGGCTTTCAATTGGATCACTTTACAGAGGGGGGCAATGGTAGTGTTGGAAAGCTTGTCCAAGGACTCCTATTGGTGCAGCACAGGGTGCCCAGGAATGGGATCAAACCCCAGTCAGCAGCTTGGAGGGCAGAGGAGTTATCCACTAGACTATAGCATCTACTACAAGATGTTGATCAGAGACACATGGAGTCTCCGGTGTACCCATCCTTTGGGGGTACAATGTGTTGGAGCATACATTTTCCCTTATTTCTCTTTACCTGCTGACCCAGTTTCTCCTTTTTGCCCTTTAGGCCCGGGTGCGCCCGCCACTCCAGAGGGTCCCCGGACTCCTACACCTGGACGTCACAGAAGGATAATGTACTATAAGAACCCAATTCAAATCCAGGCAGACATGCTTAGAGAAATAAACACATTCGCACCAAATCTTATACAAACCTTGCTCTCCTTTCGATCCTTTTACCCCCGGTGGACCGATATTACCAGCTGGACCTTTGGCTCCAGGTGGTCCCGTCACTGAGGGACCTGAAAATAGTGACAGTTTTAGCTAATTTTGCAGAATTAAGGCACCAAGGCTGGCTTTACGTAGTGAAACTTTCATTCTTGAAACCTACATGAATCTAAGTTGCACTTGAGTTGCATAATGTAAAGCTTTCTGCAACTCACTTGAAACTCATCTGCAAGCAACTGTTTCTGAAACAAATTTCATGAAACAGCAAATCAAAACGGAGAAAAGTACATCACATGATCACATCAAGCAACATAAAACAATATATAACAATAGATTCCGCCGGATTAGTGGAAAAGGAAGTAAAACTTATGCGTGGTTTATTTGGTGGTTGAAAAAGAGACCCCCGCCACCAGCTGACAAAAAGAATACAAAGAAATGTACATTTCAACATCTGGCTAACTACAATGTGTTGCGTGCAACACGGATTGTTTTTGAATTGCTTTGTGTAGCCAAGTTGCACGGAAACTATGTTGCAGGCAACTCACAACATGTAACTAGTTGCATGAAGGTTTGACCATGTAAAGCCAGCCTACACTGTTAGAAATGAAGGTTCTGTTCAGGTACATTTTCGTTCATCGAGGTCCAATCAGTGGAAAAGTTCCCTCAAAGCTCTAACAGTGGTTCTAAGGTCTGATTGTGGAGCTTAAATCAGGTTCTCCAGGTGAAAAGTTGGTATTTGTTCCTTTTCATAACCGAATGTTTTAAAACAGAGCAGTAGAGTAAAAGCCTGGAGGCGAGGCGAGGCGGGGTGTGTGGAGTCAGTCCAGCTTAGAACAGATCATTTCAGTGGATTATGGTTCAGTTATGTTCCCTGACTAAATGTGCTGAGATGGAGCCTTGAGGGATCCACCCCAGTGATGGGAGGGTGACAGTTTAGTACCTTTCTTTCTGAGAGTCAAACAATCCTGGAAATGCAAAATCACAAGTTTTGCACAAATGTGAAAGCAAGTATGATCACATTTATAGCATTTGGTTGATGCTCTTATACAGACTGGCTTTCAATTGGATCACTTTACAGAGGGGGGCAATGGTAGTGTTGGAAAGCTTGTCCAAGGACTCCTATTGGTGCAGCACAGGGTGCCCAGGAATGGGATCAAACCCCAGTCAGCAGCTTGGAGGGCAGAGGAGTTATCCACTAGACTATAGCATCTACTACAAGATGTTGATCAGAGACACATGGAGTCTCCGGTGTACCCATCCTTTGGGGGTACAATGTGTTGGAGCATACATTTTCCCTTATTTCTCTTTACCTGCTGACCCAGTTTCTCCTTTTTGCCCTTTAGGCCCGGGTGGGCCCGCCACTCCAGAGGGTCCCCGGACTCCTACACCTGGACGTCACAGAAGGATAATGTACTATAAGAACCCAATTCAAATCCAGGCAGACATGCTTAGAGAAATAAACACATTCGCACCAAATCTTATACAAACCTTGCTCTCCTTTCGATCCTTTTACACCCGGTGGGCCGACATCACCTGCTGGACCTTTCTTTCCAGGTGGTCCGGTCACTGAGGAACCTGAAAATAGCAAAATGTAAATTACGTTTAAGCTAAAAGGAACATTCCATAGCTTTTTGCACATCCAGTCTAACTGCTAATGCTAAGTGCTACCTTTCACTCATTGTCAACCACGCTTGACTAAACCGATCGATGGCTAATAGAGCTAATATTGCTAGCAGTGACAGATAGCCACCAATTAGCATTTTGCTCATAACATGATGCTAAGTGGTGGGTGCTAGTTTCTATATTTTGCTAGCCATATTAGCATTTTTTAACAAAAGGTTTTAGCCATTTTTGGAAATTACAAGATTTTCTTATTCATGAGCAACCCGAAGGTTTTACCATGAAAACATGTCGTTACTGTCATACGTCAAAAAAAGTAACTTTAGAAGAAAAGCGCTGCGTTTTCAAATTATGTAAAAAAACCAAAAACAACCATAACTACCCAAACTTTACCGAACGTGTCAGTCGCGACTGTTCCGGCGACAATTTCAGCTCGTTTGAGCTCAGAAACTCAGCAGTTCATGACCAGCAAACTCAGCTTTGAGCAGCTGTTCACACAGAAAATCACCATATTTTACAGTAAAACACTAAAAAGACCTGAAAATATGGAGATTCTTAATGTTCCTCACTGACTTTCAGACTTTGGGACACTTCAAAACAATGGGATCTAACCAGAGGACACTCTGCAATGTCTCCTGGGTTTATCTAACACTAGGGGGCGCTCCTGAGCGAGTCCAAAATGAATGGGTTAAGATGGAGCATTTGAGCAAAATCATAGTTTATAAATGCTGAAACATTTTTAATGTAAAAGACTCATTCATTTACTGAACAGAGAGCAGAATAAAACACTTTAAGACCGCTGTTATATTTAAGAGCTTTTAAACTCGAGTTCTAGGAGTTTAAAACGGCGCCTTATGCACGTTCATGACGTCAGTGAGTGCCAACAGCCAATGCGCTGCTCCGCTTGCTGAAGAAAAAATGAAAAATGTAGGTGAGTTTTCTTTTGAGCTTTTCTTCTACTTTCTAAAATGAAAGGAAAGTTCTGGGCTCCATTCACTTCCATTCATTGAGGATTGCGCCCTCTGCTGTTCAGCAGTCCTGTTTTTGACATAATGGGGGAAATAAGAAGTGGCCAGACTCCTCATAAACCGGCTCTGATTTAACTGCTCACCATGTGGCCATCCTGCTCTGAAATACAGGGGCGTGGCCTATAAGTAAGTAAATAAATAAGTAAATAAGCCCCGCCTACAGATTAAAACTCAGTGTGTTTTGGTAGTGACGTGAAAATGAGGGGCAGCATTTTCAGATTTTTTTTTTTAATTAAAGATTAAACTTAGGATCCATCTTATCTTCCACATGACTGCATTATTTTGAGATTATATCTGAAATAAGTGTCATTTATTGCCATTTTTATCAAAGTCAAAGAACGTCTGAGGCTGTCGGGAACAGTCGAGTGAAGATGAGATTACGGCAGGGCTGCCAAACGTCCCGTAAAAGAAGGAATCTTCCCGTAATTGGAAACCAAAAGATGTGTTCTGCTTTGAACTGATACGGGATGCGCTTTATTCCAGATTTTTGATAATTGCTTCCGTGCAAATCTGACTATTAAGATGGGGCGATTTGCATGAGACAGAAGGAAACCCTGCATGATGACCGTATGGGTGGGTTAACACTAAAGCAACTTAAAGAAGTTCAAACTGCTTTGTGAATAAATGATCAAACCGACCACATGCTGGTGATACGAGGTTGTAACAAAACACTACACAGAAGAGAGGATACCCCACTATTCATGGTAAAGTGCAAGGAATGTCAGCTTTTTATGGCCCAAAATAGTTTGTAGTGTCAGCAGTAAAGTCATTTAATGACTTGAATTACAACACAAATTTGGCTGTAGTTGAACGACCCCCTGCAACACCCCCCAACCCCTCAGCACCCCAGTCCTTATTTCCATTTCGGGAAGTTGGCAAACCCTGGATTACATCACGACCAGCAATGCAAATGTTGATCTTCAGCAGATTTCATAACGCCACAGTGGAAAAGCCCAGCTGTTAGTGTTGAAACACTTTCCCCTTCCTTTTTATAGTCGAGACCACCCTGCTAGAAAAGCCAGCATGGACCAGCATGGGTGCTCACCAGCATATCGCTGCTGTCAGATCAAAATCTCCAAATTAATAACTTTACAGGAGAAGGAAAAAACATACATTACTCTTAATGTAAGTCAATGGAACCGGACGTATTTCCAAGTCATTTTAGGCCGATTATTTTGATCCGTCCTTCATGAAATTTACACAGAATGTAAAGGCCAATGTGCCTTTTCAAATTATCTCAAAAACTGAAAATCGAGGTTTTGCTCCGACACCAGCGATATGTTGCATTTTGGAGCTGGTCAGCCAGAAAAAACATAAAATTCCCATAAAATGCAACAGGATCATGAAGTTCCAGTTGAACATCACTGTTAGCAGCTAACCGTCTCTCTTTAACACTTTATATTCTCTTTAGAACGGGATATTCTGCCCTCATTAGCAGCCTGAGCAAGTTAGCAGAGGAACCGGCCCTGTGACCGGAAAGTCGCCGGTTCGATCCCCAGAGCCGACAGTCCATGAGCAAGGACATGAGTCCCTGTCCTTGAGCAAGACACCTAACCCCCAACGGCTCCCTGGACGCTGTGAAATCAAATGATCTTTGAAAAAATATATTTAAAAATCGAAGTATTATTCTTAGAAGTGTAAATTTCAGGGTTGGTGTTTGGACAGACACTTCCAATAGGAATTCCGCTGTAAATGCTGACTTTGTATATATGTAGCTTTACTCTCTCAATGCCATCTGTTTAAATTAAGTCACCTATTAAGCATTTATGACCGATCTGAACCTCGGCTGGCACAAACCTGTCTCTCCTTTCTGTCCTTTGGGTCCAACAGGCCCGTCCTTTCCGTCTTTCCCGTCTCTGCCGGGCAGGCCGTTGTGTCCCGGCGTCCCTGGGACGCCAGCATAGAGCGGGCAGGTTAGAGGCTGAGGCTGATCGCCAGCTACTGAAATCAGGAACTCCAGCAGCAGCAGAAGCAAGACGCTGTGCTTGAACGGCGGCATCTCAGAGTCACTGCTAACAACCGGAGCTCAGGCCGAGGAAACGATCTGAGACGAGCAGCCGAGACATTATATTACTTCACAGCATTGAGCAACAGCATCCCACCCTCATACCTATCAAGCAAACTACGGATTCCCTGCAAAATGATGAAATAGAGATTTTCCCCTTCCACTCAGCAGCGTTGCACCACCAAACTGGAATGTTTCAGGGAAGTTAGAGAAGTTTACACACACAGGCAAAGGAAGAGGAAAAGGCAAGATTCCCTTAAATGGTCCACTGAACACAGTGAGGGTAAAACAGGCATTCACACCTTTGTTTTTCATATATATATACAGAGTCTGTAGTTCTACAGTTACAGACTGTAGTCCATCTGTTTCTCTGATACTCTGTTACCCTGTTCTTCAGTGGTCAGGACCCCCACGGACCCTCACAGAGCAGGTACTGTTTGGGTGGTGGGTCATTCTCAGCACTGCAGTAACACTGACGTGGTGGTGGTGATATGTTAGTGTGTGTAATATCAGGTCAGCAGTGTCCGGTAGGTGTTTCTAATAAAGTGCAAATAGCAGGATTAGAAACTTTTACCAAGGATGGCTTTGAGGAAGGACGTCAGACCGGACTAAACTAAACCGAGCAGAGCTGGATTTTACACAGAGACTCCGACCCGCTGGTCATTTACCCATTTTTTTCTGTTTATTTTTCTGTCCACAGACAGTTCTGATAAATAGATAAGGACAGCAGTTTGGGTTCTAGGGTAGTTTAACCGCTCTGTGTTTGTTTTGAATGAGCCACTCTCAGGGCAAAGTACAGTGATTATATAAAACCCTGAGTTCCTGAGTTCATCAGGCCCCAGCTTTGAAAACAAACACCTGCTGTAATATTAATATAATAATAAAATAATATTAATTATTTAGTTGATACTTTTCGAGCATCTATTGCATCTTCGCTCACACTCTATATATGACGCTTACATTCATAAATAATCACAAATGCACCTGTAATTTGGTAACAACAACTAATAATGCCTCATAAGGCTGTAATAATGCACTGCAATTGATTACTTGGTCACTCATAAACACATTGTACCATTTGTGTCACTATCCACTGCAGTGCCTTTTAAACAGACGACCTGTTCATAGTTATAAAGCCGGTATTACTCTTATTATTGATTATAAAAACGTTATGAACATTTAAAACAGCTTCACTAAGTGCTTCAAGCACAGTGATCGATATTGATATTCACACTGAACGTTAATTGTAACCTGTACTGTTCGTTTGCTCTGTGAAATACTGTATATCTGTTATAATTGCCGGGTCATCTGTGAGAACGTTAGCGGCACCGAGTTATTCTGGTCATATTCAGACGCTGTAGGACAAAGAAATGTTCAAAACAGTTGTTATTACTGGAAAAAATGCAGTGTATGGTCAGTGGGCAGAGCATCTGAGGATGAACTGGGCTTTTTCTGTCCGCTACCATGACCTTTGCCTCCTGCAAATATCCAAACTGAGCATGTGCAGCGTGAAGGTCTTCTGGACAGTTAAAAGTACCCTGTTGTTCATCAGTCCCACAGAAAGAAGCCAGTCTTGGTGTAGAAATCGTACCAGCTAAATTCTAGTCATGAGGTCTGTTCTGTATTTGGTCTCATTTTGGATCTCTTCATGGAGCACACAGGCTCAGGACCTCATGTCACCGACTGTGGACATTCTGACGGAGCTGGGGAAACTCAGGACCATGGAGGAAAAGCTAAAAGCCATGGAGAAGGAAATAAAGGAACTCAGGAGAGAGAACGCAGGTGGGCATATATTTACTATTTATCTAAAATGTTAAGAATAATCATTTTTTTAAAAAAAAGGCTTTATATAAATAGGTCGGGTCCAGATTTTGTAATTACGCTGATACCCTAATTCCTCTGGGCTCAATGTTTTCTGGAGATGCCCAGCTGCTGTATCTGACTGACCGTCCTTCCTTGTAGGGCAGGCAGCGACACTGGAAGCCGGGCTTCTTTTCATTGGGCTACCCCAGACAAGGATGCTGGAGGCAGGGTTCAGGGTTTCAACAGCCGTTTAAATTAATTTTCGAACCGAATCAATCCTAAGCTGGCCAGTTTACGGTTCTTCATGCGGTCACTGCTGCCACTCATTCCTCTCGCTCTCTCTCTGTGTACGCAAAGATACCCACTCTGCCACGCCCACCTTTACTTCAGTAAAGACTCCGCCTCTCTGAGATGCTGTTTTATACCAAGTCATGTTACTCTCTGCCTCTGGCTGACTGTCTGCGCTGCGTGTCCGTGGCTGGGTCGTCTCAAACTGATGCCGTTTAGTTAGCTTCACAGTGTCACTGACCCAGCTCTTGCCTCAATCCCTGACCCAGCTCTTGCCTCAGTCCCTGACCCAGCTCTTGCCTCAGTCCTTGACCCAGCTCTTGCCTCAGTCCTTGACCCAGCTCTTGCCTCAGTCCCTGACCCAGCTCTTGCCTCAGTCCTTGACCCAGCTCTTGCCTCAGTCCCTGACCCAGCTCTTGCCTCAGGCCCTGACCCAGCTCTTGCCTCAGTCTCAATCCCTAACCCAGCTCCTACTAAGTCCCTATGTGCAAATGTGCTTTGTTATGTCTGTGTATAAACACGTCCCTTTGTATCAGTGTCCCCTTTTTTAAAAAACTTGCAAGTTTTCCTAGTGTTCCTACTGTTTCTACTCTTCCTACTTTTCCTGTTTCATATTTCCCTGTTTATAATAGTTTGGTTTTTGACAATGGATTATCCCATCTCAATCATTTCAGAACTCCAAGCTCTCAAAGTCAGGGTCTCTACAATGGAGAAAGGTAGGTGACCATGTGAGATCTGTGAAGACCAAAGTACACAATGAAGAGCGTCTGATTCCTAATTTCTCCTGAAATAACTCTTTGTGCCTAATTCATGTTCAGCTGCAGGTTTTCCCATCTTCAAGACAGTTGGGCAGAAGTACTACGTGTCAAACGGGATGAAGGCGAAATTCGATCATGCTCTGAAGTTCTGCACTGACACTGGAGGCAGTTTGGCTTTACCGAGAAGTGAAGCTGAAAATGTAGCTTTGTCTGTAATGCATGCAACTTTGGATTCAACCTACATACTACTCGGGACAACAGACAGAGAGACAGAGGGTCAGTTTGTAGATCTGAACAAGAAACCTCTGACCTTCACCAGCTGGATGCCAAATGAGCCCAACAATCATCACGGGAATGAGGACTGTGTTGGTATTCACACTAATGCCAAGTGGAATGACCTACCCTGTGATTTAGACTACCATTTTGTATGTGAATTAACAATTTAGCACCTAGGATTGATTCCGAATTAGTCGCATTATGTTATGCAGATAATTGCAATGTCTAATTTGCTCAGTGCTGTTCTGAAAGATTGTTGTTGGCTAAAACGAAGTGTCACTGCATATTAAATACTTTCAGTAATTCGTCAACATTAACATTATTTTCATCATGTGAATGTAGAACCTGAAATCATTTGATATTATTGGAGTGAAATTATATATATATAATGAGTGTGCATATTACGTATGATATATACAGTTAAAGAGTGAACGTCATATATATTTTCGTGACCAAAGTTCCCGACGATGTGAAAGAACGTTACTAATTAATTAAAGTCAAATCAGAGTTTTACTTCATATTTAATCTCTTTTCTAATTCTAATAAAAAGCGTTCTTGCAAAAGTTAAAGAAAAGTGAAAAATCAATCTTGCAAAAAAATCAAAGTCAGATGAAAAGACCAAACTTCAGCCGCAGGTTCGGCTCGAAGGGAAGAAAAGGCGTCTTTATTAGCTCCAGTGTGACAAGTTGGTGCCCGAAAGCCAAAATATACAGACACTTCAAAAACCATACATTTTATACCACCTATGAGCGAAGCCATCACCCCTCCCTGGGGGGAGAACATTTACAGCATTTGGCTGACGCTCTTCTCCAGAGTGACTTACAGTTTGATCGTTTTACACAGGGAGGCCAAGGTGGTGTTAGGAGTCTTGCCCAAGGACCCTTATTGGTATAGTGTAGGGTGTTTGCCCAGGTGGGGGGATTGAACCCCAGTCTACAGCATAGAAGGCAGAGGTGTTACCCACTACACTAACCCACCACAGGGTGGAGAGAAGGGTGAGATCATCGCTCCACCTATTCTTGATACATCCTGAAATCACCAATCAATAGAACTGTTCTTCTAGCTTTCTTAGGAACCCTTGTTTCCTCTATTTTATATAATTGCCTTATCCTGGCACATGAGGTCATCTTAACCAAGTGGTGGGTGCTCTCCTCATTAGTTTTGATTGATGGGTTAGTTTCTACCGGTTCTTATCTATTTTTCTCACTAACGGCAGGCTTGTTTTCGCTGAATGGGCAACACTTCTCACGGCTCCTAGGACAGGCACACTCACTGTCAAAGATCTCTTTCATAGGCTGTACTGTCTGTTCCTGGAGCGGAAAATCCATATTTGGAAGTTTTGGGCCTGCTGTTCTGGTCCCTGTCTGCCTGCCTCAGTTAAATGCTTATAGGCCTGCCTGTCTCTTTTATGCTCATAACTCTGTCTTTAATCATTTCTAAGGTAATGATTATTACAAAACTTTTATTAAAAGGTGATTTAAGGATATATTTCTTCAAAGAAAATCCCCACAATATCATATATACAGCAAATGAGTGTGTATATATATATAAGGGAATGTCATATATATAATATATAGTCAAAGACTGATATATATATATCATACATAGAGCCAATCAGTGTATGTATCGTATATCGTATAGCGAAGGAATATTAACTGAATCCACTTCATCATCTCCTGAGGAATTTAACTGTGAGGAAGTCAGGTATGCTGTTAGAACCGAAGGTTCTGCTCAGGAACATTTTTCATCATCGAGGTCCAAACAGTGTAGATGTTCCCTCAAAGCTCCAGCAGTGGGTTTAAGGTCTGATTGTGGAGCTTAAATCAGTTCCTCCAGGTGAAAAGTTGGTATTTGTTCCTTTTCATAACCGAATGTTTTAAAACAGAACAGTAGAGTAAATTTCAGTGGATTATGGTTCAGTTATGTTCCTAGACTAAAGGTGCTGAGATGGACCCTTGAGGGGACCACCTCAGTGACCAGAGGGGAACCGACCCAGAGCCAGTCTAGAACCTGTATTTCTGAGAGTGCATAAGGACAGTACAGGCCCAGGAGTTAAAGCACGAGTCAGTGAGGCTTCAGAAAACAAATCAGCTGTTAACTAAATCTGATCACAGGAGAATGAGCAGGGTAGCAAACACAGTTATTTTAAATAGGAAACATCTGTCAACATCAGTATGAAGCGGCGCAACTCACCCCTGAACGCTCTCTTGGCGCTTTATGGATGCAGATGTTTCTGCTTGTTTTCTGCACCCATGCCCACCCGATTCTTCTGCAGCGCTTCTTCTTTTTCGCTCTTGTAAGAAAACGGATTATTCCAGATTTTCCACTATTTTCCATCGTCAACATTCCATATAAACCCAGAAGACTAAGTGTAGGTTCTCTGGTGGTTCTGGACGGTAGGGTTAGGGTTATGTTTATGTTATGTTGTGTTTAAAACTATCACAGATTTCATCTGAGATTTTCTAGCTCAAACAGCTGTACGCTGTCACTTTGAATAAGAGCTGAAATTCCACAGTGACGCCTGTCCTCTTATGGAAAAAACAAACTGCTGTTACTTTTGAACTACTTTGTTTACACATTGGAGCAGCAGAGAGGCGGGACGGGGACAGTTAATAGACCCCTGGGCCAGGAATAAGACCCTCCCTCTGTGTCAAAAGAGCCTGCAAACAGTGAAGCTCCACCAAACTGAACCTCGTCTTGGACCCGAAACCCTCGCCCTGCTGGTAAGATGCCTTTAAGTGTTTTGTCATGGATTCACATGTTATGTTCATATTTATGACTTTTATGCAAGGAATTGTAATGAACGTATATTAAGGAAAAACTTCTTCATGTCATGCAAATGTTTGGGCACTTTATAAAGAGTAGATGCTGCTTTTCTTTCATTGTAGTTCAACTCTAGAATCACATGCAAGGTGTGGCACTTACCTGAACCAAACGCAATTAGCTATGCGTTATTACATCATAGAAACAGTTCATGAGGAAATGAATGCAAATTTATCCAAAAAAGCAAGTATATACGTTACGTACAGTGCTGTTCAAAGGTTTGGATAATCCTGGTCAAATTACCATTTGTTGTTTTTCGCTCTAAATAGAACGTGTCCTCAAATTTTAACACACAATTACTGTATATGATTTTCCAATGTAGTAATTCCTTGGAAAACAAATGAAGTTGTGCACTAAAACTGGCAGATAAATGCCACATTTAAGAGTGTCCCCTGTAACTGATGTGTTCACTTATTACTCACTCTTAAAAAAAAAAATCAATAAAAACAAGTAATTTGACGGAGGGTGCCAAAACTTTCACACAAGCATGTACAGTATGAGTACAGAAAGATATCCAATCAGGATGGTTCTCTCGGTGGTATCTAGGTAGATACAGCCAAGCTGCTCTCCCATTGGTCAGGACCTCAGGAGCTGGACTGAAGGCCTTAAAGGTCAGATTAAATACCAACATCATTAGGAATTGAGTTCACAAGGGGACCGATTTTGAGAGAAAACATCACTTGCGTCCTTCTGAAGGTTCTAGATAACCCACTGTGAATAAGAGTCGTAGTCTAAGCAGGTTCTGGATAGTCGTTAGGAATGTCAAACAGCGGCAGCAGCAGCTCTAGATAACTCCTAATAACCACCTGGAAGAGCTGGTCGACCCCAAAACTGCCCCCATCAGATAAACAGCACTGAAAGCTTTGATCTCTGAGAGAGAGGAGAACATCAAGCTGCTTCAGATCTGAAAACATCCACAGGGGTTTCTGTCCATCCTTCCACTGTGAGAAGACCACTCAGCGCTGTGGGTCTGAAAGGATGTGCAGCTGATCAAGAAGAACCTCACTGAGAAAAGGAGACGGACACATCAGACAAAGAAGCTGGACGATGGACTGACCACCCCAGAGAAAGTCAAGATTAATTTAAAGATAATTTATTCCCCAGTAAAAACAGCATCACATTAGAATAAATACAAAGAGAAGACTTGATTCAATTTAATAAAGGACTGATTAGATAAACTAGATATTAGTAACTGTTAATACTGGACTTCCTCCAGGAGAGCTTAGGAAGCCGTTAAACTAAGATTATTTGTTTATTTGTATTTAAAACATGCAGTGCTGTATAAATACTCTATAATTAAAGTTTGCCACTCCCACAGTGAACAGAGGATGGCGCTGTTCAGTCAGACCTTCACTGCTCTGCTGCTGCTGCAGTTGGAGCTGCATCTGTTTGGTGGATCTGAGGCGGCAGCTCCTCAAACTCTCAGCTGTCCTGCCCCTGCTGGGGTTCCAGGAACTCCCGGACACAACGGCCTTCCTGGACGAGACGGGAGAGACGGGAGAGATGGAGCCGCCGGACCCAAAGGAGAGAAGGGAGAGCTGGGTATGTGGGTGCAGTGCAGAGTTACAGAGAGAATCAGAGAGGCTTCAGAAAACAGAGGGCAGCAGGAAAGTGACCACTGTGCTCTGATTTCAGGACTGAGTGTGCAGGGACCTCCAGGAAAGGCAGGACCAGCAGGTCGAGCAGGTCTGGTAGGTCCAGTAGGTCCACGTGGACCCCAAGGACCAAAGGGAGATCCAGGTTCACCAGGTAAAAAGACACACTGTATGAATGTTCACCCACACATGGACATTGACTTGCAGCCCAGAGATTCAAGACTCAACTTGGACTTGCATCTCAGAAAATCGAGACTCTGACTCACACCTTGGAGACTCAAGACTTGTCTCAGACTCATACCTCAGACACTTGAGACTTAACCTGGACTCACACCTCAGAGACTTGAGACTTGACTCAGAACTGGGACCCAGGTCCTCTGAAATAATCCTCACAGCCCTGAGATTCGAGACTTGACTCAGACTTGAACCTCAGAGTCTCCAGACTTGACTTGAATTTGCACCTCATAGACTCAACACTTGACTCGCACTCACATCTCAGAACCTTGAGACTCGACACCTCAGAGATTTGAGACTAGACTCTGGCTCAAACCTCAGAGAATCGAGACTCAATTCAACTGACTCTATTACAATCCAGAGACTCAAGATGTGACCTGGATTCACACCTCAGAAACTGGACTTGGACTTGCAAACCAAAGACATGAGACTCAAACCATCAGCGACTCAACTCAGACTGGCACCTCAGGGACTCGTGACTTGGACTTGCAACCTAGAAACTCAAGACTCAACTCGCAGTTGCACTTCAAAGACTTGAGACTTGGCTCAGATTCAAACCTCAGAATCTCGGGACTCAACTTTGACTCAGAATCCAGACACTTAAGATTCGACTTTGACTCCCACCTCAGAGACTGAAGACTTGACTCAGACTTGCACCTTAGAGACTCGAATCGGACTCGCAACCCCAAGACTCGAGACTCAACTCAGACTTGAACCTCAGAGACTCCACACTCAACTCTGACTCAGAACCCAGAGACTTAAGATTTGACTTGGACTCCCACCTCAAAGACTCGAGATTTAACTCAGACTCAGACCACAGACACACAACACAGATTTGCATGAATCAACAAATGAACGTCTTTGCTGCCTCTATGTTGTCACTCCTGTAGATTGCTGACTCTTGGAGTTGCGGGCAGAAGCACAGTCATCAAACTTTGTCGATGAAATTGGGAAATGTGGCTGTTTAAACAACTAGCCATGTGATTCTCTGCGCTGTAAAGAATGTTCTTAATCTTACTCATTTTGATTCAAATTTACAGGCTCCACAAATAATGACTTGGTCAAATCTCTTCAGTCAGAGCTCCAGTCTCTCAAAGTCAGGCTCTCTACAATGGAGAAAGGTAGGAGGCCATGTAAACGCAGAATGATGAAATGCTTGTCATGTAGTCTGTTCATTTGAAATAATCCTTTAAACTGACTTCATTTCAGCCATAAGCTTCCCCACCTTCAAAAGAGTTGGGCAGAAATACTACGCATCAAACGGGATGAAGGGAAACTTTGCTGAAGGTCTGAAGTTCTGCACTGATGCTGGTGGCACTCTGGTTTTACCAAGAAGTGAAGCTGAAAACAAAGCTTTATCTGCAATGCATGCAACTTTGGGTTCAACCTACATAATACTCGGTACAACAGACAGAGAGACAGAGGGTCAGTTTGTAGATTTGAACAAAAAACCTCTGACCTTCACCAGCTGGAAGGAAAATGAGCCCAACGATTATGAAGGGAAAGAGGACTGTGCTGGCATTCACATTAATGCCAAGTGGAATGACCTACCCTGTGGTTCAGCTTACACCATTGTGTGTGAGATATGAATGTATAATAAACATAAACTGTGTTCACGTTACAAGCCTCGTTGCTCAAATCCGATTTTTTGCTCAGATCCGATCTCTCTGACTCGATGGTTCACACCTGTTTAGGTCAGTGACTCTAATCCGTCATTAATGTGATGAACTGAACTGACCCTCATGAGCTCCTCCTACTCAGTGACGTCACGTGACTGAATCACTGCATCATCAGCACAAACTAACGAGCAGAACGAGCTTCGCTGAGAAGATCATTAACTCTGATCAGCTCTCAGCTTCATTATTAGAGCCAGACGGAGGAGAAAAAGGTGAGATGAGCTGCTTTTCCACCATTTACAGGCTTTAACGGCTGTTCGGCGCTGTTGCCATGGTAACGCTGAAGCTGGCACAGCACAGTGGGTAAAATCACATGAATTCCAATCCGAGCATCACATTATGGTCACATAGCCACGAATCGGATACATATCCGATCTAGGACCACATATGTAAGTGGGCTCAGGTCGGATTTTTTTTAAAAAAAAAATAATGGGACTCCTAACCCTGCGTTCACACCGACAGCGACTTTTCTCCTTTTGTCCCCCAAACCACTGATCGCTCATCGCCTGAGGGCAATTCGGAACTCAACTGACGTTGTTTGCTGTGGTTTCACTGACGTCAAGAGCACATCAGATGCGTTCCCGCTAAAAATGTAAACCCTGGTGAGAAATCGCTCACGTGCTCATTATTTATTTAATCCCTGCATCTGTGCAGGCAGTTTGTGAGGAAAACAGTATTTGGTCTTTGTGATTACTGTCTGTTTGCAGCAAAAGCACCGTCGCCGTTATTCCATCTCTATTAGGAACAATTATCTATTAAGCTATCCATTAATCTATTAAGGTTCCACAGTAGTGGAGATAAAGTGTGTACTAAGCTGCTGAATGCTCAGTGCCTAATGGTAATTACCACATCGCTTTACTCCTTAATTCACAACGCCAGTGTTCGCACTGCCTTCTGTCACCAGAAATCACAAGGTTTCCTTGAGTTTGAATGACATGCCGGTGTGAACGCAGAGTAACAACCACCTGGAAGAGCTGGTAGCCCCAAAAACTGCCCCCATCAGAAAACATCCACTGGTGTTTCTGTCCATCCTTCCACTGTGAGTAGACCAATCAACGCTGTGGGTCTGAAAGGACGTGTAGCTGATCAAGAAGAACCTCACTGAGAAAAGGAGACGGACACATCAAACAAAGAAGCTGGACGATGGACTGACCGCCCCAGAGTCCAGACCTCACCGCCACTGAATGGGTTTGATTAGTTCAGAAAATCATCAACCAGCTTCTCAGACTGAGCTTTGGAGGTGTGTCTGCAGGTTCTTTGAGGAGCTGGTAGTGAGGCTCCTGAGAAGATTGGAAGCTGGAATGAAGGGAGAGGGACTCACTGACTGAGCAGCTGAGATTTGAGTTGTATGTTGAGGATTCGGTGGAGTTTTATGTTAAAGGAGCAATTTGTAAGATTTTTAGTTCAAAATATTTGGAAATGAACTAAGATTATAAAAAGAACGTGAAGAAGTAGCAGTTTTTACATTACATCAATTAAATATAATTATAATCGATTACTGGCTGCTAGTCGCAATACTTTCACAGTAACTATGCACGGTAATTAATGAACCATATTAACAGCAAATAACAATAAAATAACAACTGTGATGTCGCTGTATTCTGCATGTTTAACCGTTTTGAAAATAAAAGTGCATTTTTAAAAAGTAAATTGTATTTCACGTATTTGTCAGATCAGTTTTCAAGGCACGTTTGATTCTTTCAAATCTTGCAGTTTCGTGTAAATGAATTTGTATGAACCTGCAGTATTTAATCACTGCAATGTGCAACATTTATAAGGCACATCTGTTTTTCTTCAGCCTCATTTCTATCAAAAGCATAAATATTATGTTTTGTTGGATCTTTCCAGAGATAATGCCATATCAAGACCGGACACTGTAAAATTAACATGTGGTTCACATTTTAAACATAACAGTGTAGTTACTGTAAATTTACAGTGAATAATGATTGTCTTATTTATCATTTCGCATTTAAAGCAGTACTATGTGAGGATTGGTATTTTTTGCTCTTGGGCTCCCCCTACAGTCGCAGGGTGTATTTCACTTTTACATCACTGTCATGAACCCAAATCATGCAGTGAGCGCCCCCTCATGGACACATGCATTTGTTGCGAGCTGAAGGACGCAGAATCCGGCTCCCTGACCTGTAGAGTCCACATGCCTGGCCATGCAAAGGGGAACTCCAGCAAAGACAACATGAGAAGAGCAGGAGCCCTGTTGACTCACAGGGTGGAGTAACATCACAGATCTTCTCAAGTGGCTGCTGCTTCTCTCTTACCTTCCTCCTCATTAGTCTGAGAGGTTTCGAGTGGTGCACCTGCCCACAAACTTCCTTCCTTTTCCTTTCAGATATTATTGAAACAGTTGCACCAATAGGAATGATTAAGATCTTTTCTAGGGCTCTGGAGCTGAGAACTGAGAACCGCGAGATCTTTTAGAATGACACCAGGAAAATGATCGAAACGTTCCCGATCCAAACGTGAGTCGCTTCACCTGAATGTTCCGGTTTGTTTCCCGGACCTGATTCTGACCTTCCTGACAATAAACGACTTTATGAACTGATCAAGCTGTAAAAAAGCACGGCTGGATCAGATCATCATCATCATCATCATCATCACCATCATCACCATCATCCAAAGCTGTTATCCTGACATGCCGAACAAATTTCAGTAACACTGTTCTGGTGGGTAAAGTCAAAATGGGCAAATGTAACCTTTACAGCGAATGACGCTGATCATAACGCGTTCATAAACATTTATGTAGGGTTATGTCAGTTGTCTTGACAAGCTTATGTCAGTGTCATGTAGCCCTGCAAACAGCACCCTGCAATAAGGTGTTTATGAGACAAACGGTGCAGCTCACGGCATGAAATTATTTCCAAATAAATAAATAAATGAGTAGCAGATGAAAGCAACACTTCAACTGAGTTTAGAACATGGAAAAAAATACAGTAGGTTTTCTGAAACAGCCGCCGTTCTGTACAGGTATATCCCCCTTTTGGAAAAATGCAGTGCTGTGCACAAGTTTAGAATCAGGACAAATGACCTCTGCATTGACCCCTGTAGTCATGAAATCCTTTGAGAGGCTGGTGCTCCCCCATCTGAAGAACATCACAGATCCTCTGCTAGACCCCCTGCAGTTTGCATACCGGGCAAACAGGTCAGTGGACGACGCAGTGAACATGGGACTCCAGCTTATTCTTCAACAGCTTGGACACCCAGGAACATATGCATGAATTTTATTGTTGGACTTCAGCTCAGCCTTTAATACAGTCACCCCAGGACAGCTACACAACAAACTGCTCCAACTCAGCGTGCCAAGCCCCACCTGCCAGTGGATCACCAACTTACTCACTGGCAGAGAGCAGCAGGTGAGGTTGGGAAGGTTCACCTCAAACACCCAGACCATCAGTACAGGTGCTCAACAGGGCTGTATCTTCTCACCACTGCTCTTCTCACTGTACACGAGCCACTGGACCTCCACGGACCCCTCAGTCAGAATCTTGAAGTATACAGACGACACTACAGTCATCGGCCTCATCCGAGATGGTGATGAGTCTGCTTACAGACGGGTGATTGATCAGGTGGTCCTTTGGAGCAGCCAGAACAACCTGGTGCTGAACACAGCAAAAACAGTGGAGTTGACAGTGGACTTCAGGAAGAGCCCTCCAGCCCTGCCAGCGCTCACCATCCTGGACAGAGCTGTGATGGCAGTAGAGTCCTGCAAGTTCCTGGGCACAACAATCACCAGGGACTTGAAGCGGGACAGCAACATCAGCTCCATCATCAAGACAGCCCAGCAGAGTATGTACTTTCCGTGTCAGCTGAGGAAGTTCAACCTGCCCCAGGAGCTGATGGTGCGGTGTGGGGCAGCTCAGCCACCAAGCATGACCTCCACAGACTGCAGTACATCACAGGTCTACAGAGAGGATGACTGGGGTTAAGTTGCCTACACTGCTGGAACTGCATGCCTCTAGAACCAAGAGGTGTGCAGAGAAGATCTCCACTGACCCCTCTCACCCCGGACACCACCTGTTCCAGCTCCTTCCCTCAGGCCTGCGCATCAGCCAGATGAAGATCAGGACATCCAGGCTACAAAGGAGCTTCTTCCCACAAGCCATCAGTTAAAATATCACACGAAATGATTCCAGCTTCAAACTGCACTTCTACCTAAACTCGTATACAGTATCAAGCTCAGCTCCATCCTCTGGACCTGCCGCTCAAACCAGTGTTCGTTCTAGCATCTTACTCACCTGCCATATTACCCCACCGATCTGACTGTTACCCCACTCACCTGCCATATTACTCCCCCTATCTGACTGTTACCCCACTCACCTGCCATATTACTCCCCCTATCTGACTGTTACCCCACTCACCTGCCGTATTACCCCACCTATCTGACTGTTACCTCACTTACCTCCCATATTACCCCACTTATCTGACTGTTACCCCACCTACCTGCCATATTACCCCACCTATCTGACTGTTACCCCACTCACCTGCCATATTACCCCACTTATCTGACTGTTACCCCACTCACCTGCCGTATTACCCCACCTATCTGACTGTTACCCCACTCACCTGCCGTATTGCCCCACCTATCTGACTGTTACCCCACTCACCTGCCATATTACCCCACCTATCTGACTGTTACCCCACTCACCTGCCATATTACCCCACCTATCTGACTGTTACCCCACTTACCTGCCATATTACCCCACCTACCTGACTGTCACCTTATTGACCCCTTTCTCTGCTGCTGCACTCAGCACTTTAACTTTAGACCCATAGTGTGCACAATGTAAGGTTTACAGGTATGACTGTGTGTGTGTGTGTGTGAGTGTGTGTGTGTAGGTGTGTGTGTGTGTGTGTGTGTGTGTGTGTGTTAGTGTGTGTGTGTAGGTGTGTGTGTGTGTGTGTGTGTGTGTGTGTGTGTGTGTTAGTGTGATGGTAGAAATGCAGGTTTTATTTTATTTTGTTATATTTTTGTATTTTATCTTATTCCCTGCATGTGAGTGTCCGTCTGATTCTGTGCTCTGTGAGCTCCTGTAACCAAAACCAGATTCCTTGTATGCGCAGCAGACCCGGCCAGTAAAGCTCGGTTCTGGTTCTGATTCTGAAATGACATTGGTACAAAAACCATAATGGTTCCAATGAAAAAAGAATTACAGTGAAACAACATTAAGAATAGAATAAAATGAACCGAATGTCCTTATGAGGAGGTTACGAGTTGAGGAACCAAACCTTCACAAGTTGCAACATACAGGAATCCGAAGAACACGCCCGACACGTTTTACCAGTAAGCGAAAACGTTTTTACTGCTGACGGTCAGTTTGGTGCAAAAATTGCAAAACCCTTCTTAGGCCTTTTCCAGAGAAATCACGAAGAAAAGTTGATCTTCTGACAAGGTCATGATTTTGTTACTTTTTACTGCATTTATACTGATTGAGGTCTGCAGTTGCTGGACACAGTGCTGTATCTCAGCTGGTTCCTCGTGGAGCTTCTGAGAGAACATCAAGGCATAAGGAGGAACCGAAACAGGATAGTTTGGATCTTCTCTCTTCTCGCCTGAGCCGTTATATGGTCTTCATGTCTTCATCATTCCTCTTAAAAGTGGACGATGACACAAACAAAACTCTCCAGACTCTCCAGACTTCTGACTGGTCGTGTATCTACAGCAGCATTCATAAGGTCCTCGTTAGTCATCTTTAAATCGCTGCTGGCGGAACGAAATATTGCGTCTCCGAAAAGGAAACTTTACAGGAGAAGGGAAAACGTTCTTAGCCTGTAATGGAAGTGTATGGAGAAATGTTTTATTCCAAGCCAGTTTCTGACCATTTCTGTTGGTCAGTTCATCATGAAATAATTCATTCAAAGTTTTTATTTAGGTTGAATTAAACCTATCGCAGAACTACGAGCACAAAGAACCACCTGCATGATTAAAGGGTTCTCTGCATGCGAAATGGCTCTTCAGATTGTCGGAGAAAGTGCTCTAAAAGGTTCTATAAAGAAAATTGGTTCTGTATACCATAGTTCAATATACCTGTCGTAACAGGTTTTTACGGCGTAACAATAGCAGAACCCTTCGGGTGCTGTAGAGAACCATATACAGCACATTCTCCATCAATCTGAAGAACACTTTCACCATGCAGAGAACCATGTGATCGTGCAAAGAGTTCTCTGAGCGTTCCTGGTTCTGTAGATGCGTTTTGTTTACTGAAGAACCCTTGAAGAACTCTTGAAGAACCGCCGTTGTTGATGGTGCACTTTACTCACTTGTTCCCACTGGTCTGTTGTGGCCGGTCAAGGTCAGATCACTGATCTGAATGAAGGAGGAGCATCTTCTCCGTCTTTACAGCCTATTTAAGGTGGAGTTTCCTCAAACTGAACTTCTCGCCGATGAAGCTCGTCTCTGAGGTACGAGTCCTTTTCACCGCTTCCCCTTTGTTTCTGTTACGGTGATGATCAATCGGAACAACCTTAGAAATACGGCAGTATTCCAGGTGCAGTATTCCAGGTGCAATTTCAGGAACATATCCTCACAGCGTCATTGTGTTTATGTTTATTTCGCTCTATTCTGTGAACAGAATTTATGTGAAGGACAGAGTTTATATTTTTTATCTTAGAGTTTTAAACTTTAGTATTATATTTGTTGTTTATAAGTGTTGTATAAGTGATTAATAAGGCTTATTATAAGGCTTAATAAAGGCTCATAGAGTGCCTTGCTGTCCTGTTGTTGCCGTAGCACTGTGAATTTCCCCGCTGTGTCTCCGTACATAGACAATCTTCAATAACGGACACAAATCAGCCCTGAAATCTTCCATATCTTTACATTTAAAATGCATTTTATTATACTTTAATGACGTACAGTTTTCCAGAATGTAGTTTTTCAGTTACTGAAATTTGGTTCACACACAACTACAACTAAACCGTGATGATTACAACCTACAGAATAAAAATATGTGCCAATATTGAAAATGCTATCATTTCCAGCATCCAGTAGGACAGTGTCCGATTATGGATCATCATATTCATCCGTGAACTCACAAACACTCGCAAACACTCTTACAAAAGACGGTTCTTCAAGGGTTCTTTAGTAAAGAAAATGTTTCTATATAGAACCATGAACACTCAGAACCCTTTGCATGATTCTAGGTGATTAAATGGTTCTCTGCATGGTGAAATGGTCCTTCAGTTTGACTGAGAATGTGTCGTTGTTGTTGGAACAAAAGCTTGTATCTCAGAAATGGTAATTTTACAGGAGAAGGAAAAAACCTACCTTCCTTTTAATGTAAGTCAATGGAACCAGACATCTTTATAAGTCATTTCGGGTTACTTCCTTTGGTCCATTCATCATGAAATTTACAGACATTATAAAGAGCAGCAGCCACTTTCAAAATATATCAAAAACTGAAAAACGTCCAAAATTGACGTACACGGTTTTGTTCCAGCACTATGGTTCTATGTAGCACCCAAAAAAAGTTATTTTATTGTGACACGCCTGACACGGTGACAACAGCAAAACCCCTTCCAAAAAGGTTCTATATAGAACCATCTACAGCACATTCTCCATCAGTCTGAAGAACCATTTCACCATGCAAAGAACCTTTTAATGGCTTTGAGTGTTCGTAGTTATATACAAGCATTTTCTTTACTAAAGAACCCCTGAAGAAGCTTCGTTTTTTAGAGTGTTCCTTAAGGCTTTTCCTGAAGTTGGTCCCATTTAAGGAAAAACAGGATTAGATTGGTGTTCTTGTGATTTGGAAAACGTACCATTGCTGCTGTTACATTTGGCTGCATTGGCTAGAAAATGTGCAGCGGAGCAGGAATGACCTGTACAGCGTGACCTAGAGCTTCGGACCAGTTCAGAAGGACATTGGCTGTAAATCTGTACCAAGAGAACCTTCAATGTAGCACATAATCTATTACAAGATGTTCTAATTACCAGAGGGGAACCCTCTGGACCGTCCATCTTACAACACGTGTGAAGGCCACTGAAAACGACCAAACACCAGGTTGTTTGGGCTGAATGTTCCAGGAAGGTGTCCAACCTGATTCTGACCTTCCTGACCATAAACAACTTTAGGTTTGTGAGCTAATCAAGCTGTAAAAAAGCGTTTCTCTTTTGTCCAGCAATGTGTGTGTGTGTGTGTGTGTGTGTGTGTGTGTGTGTGTGTGTGTGTGTGTGTGTGTGTGTGTGTGCGCATGTACATATATATGATTTCCCCACAGTGAACAGAGGATGGCGCTGTTCAGTCAGATCTTCACTGCTCTGCTGCTGCTGCTGCAGTTGGACCTGCATCTGTTTGGTGGATCTGAGGCGGCAGCTCCTCAAACTCCCAGCTGTTCTGCCTCTGCTGGGGTTCCAGGAACTCCCGGACACAACGGCGCTCCTGGCCGAGACGGGAGAGACGGAAAGGATGGAGCTGCCGGACCCAAAGGAGAGAAGGGAGAGCCGGGTATGTGGGCGTAGTGCGGAGTTACAGAGAGAATCAGAGAGGCTTCAGAAAACAGAGGGCAGCAGGAAAGTGACCACTGTGCTCTGATTTCAGGACTGAGCGTGCATGGACATCAAGGAAAGGCAGGACCAGCAGGACCACCAGGTCCAACAGGTCGAGTAGGTCCACCAGGACCCCAAGGACCAAAGGGAGTTCCAGGTTCACCAGGTAAACAGATCCCAGAACAGGCACATGAAAGACATTGCTCAGCGTTCTCTATTACATCTCCTTGGTTTTGTTCTCAGGTTCGGTGTCAAATGACTTGATCACATCTCTTCAGTCTGAAGTCCAAGCTCTCAAAGCCAGACTGACTGTAGCAGAGAAAAGTAGGTGACTTTCTGTGAGCAGTGATGATTAAGGCCCAGTCCCATTTCTTCTTCTCACCCCTACCCCTTGTTCTCGAGTGTTGCCCCTTGTTCCTGAGCTACAGGGCAGTGGTTGAGATCTTCCTCTGAAATGAGACCCTCTAATAAAAGAGCATCACTTCATTAACAGCTACTAGCGCCGCTCTGTAGGCGACCCTGCCCGTCTGCAGGGACAGCAGAGGAGGGGAAAGTTCAGCTCCTCACTGCTGGGCTTTAGTTACATTCAGGGATCATACGCTTTCAAAGAGGGGGGCAGTTATTTATTATCACCCCCCCTAATTCTTCAGTGATATGAAGCTGAAGTCAGAGATTCACCAGATTCTTGAGAATTTTCCCGTTCCACCTTAAACGGAGCAGCAGTTCTGATGGAGCCAGAATGTAAACGCTGTAGCATTTAAGGTGGACCTTGAAATTTAGCTCCCGAGACGTCGACACTGCTAGAGATTTTTAAAGCTTGTTATGAATAAAATGACCAGAATCCACTGAAACGACATTAAACTGAGATAAATATATTGATTATCGTCATTTGTAACAGAGGAAATTCTCACATTTGTGGGTTTCTCTGGTCTCTTGTTCTCCGTCTCGCCGGTTTTTCTGTTTTCCTCATATCTCTCTGTTTGGAGTCTCTGAAAAGCCTCCATTTGGAGGGTCATGTAGCCCCAACAGTTCACTCCACCCCTCTATCTCAACCAGAACCGGGACACCCCACCCCTAGACGTGAACACGTCCAAAAAGGAGGGGTAGGGCTGAGTGCTGGGGCGAGGGGTGAAACGGGACTGGGCCTAACGTTTAAGATGAAGTGCCGTCCCTCTGAAATAATCCTACATGCCGAATTTCTGTTTAGTTCTCAGTTTCAGCACCTTCAGAAAAGTCGGGCAGAAATTATTCCTAATGCACAGGACGGAGGCGACGTTCGACAGAGGCCAGAAGCTCTGCACCGATGCCGGCTGGACGCTGGCTGTACCGAGAAAAGAAGCTGAAAATAAAGCCCTGTCTGAAATGATCGCACAGGTCGCGGCGTCTCACGCGTACATCGGCGCAACCGACCGAGAGAAAGAGGGTCAGTTTGTAGATGTTCACAAAGCGCCTCTGACCTTCACCAAATGGAAAAATGGTGAGCCCAACAATAATAATGGGTCAGAGCACTGCGCTGGGATTTATACCAGCGGAGAATGGAACGACTTCAACTGTGACATAAACCGAAAAATAATATGTGAAACAGAAAGTTGAGTCGAGTTCAAGCTCATAAATACAGAAACGTGACAACAGCCAGGTTTCTGGAGAGCAGCTGAGCTTCGTTCTCATTATTCCTCTTTGGGTAACGTCACCGAACTGCTTCACTAACAAACGAGGCTGACGCGGCAGAGCGATTTATACCAGTGGTCATTCTCTAATGATGAACATGCGTTTCTAACACACTGTAACTGACCTTTCATAGTAGTATAACCATTTATACACTGATCAGGCACAACATTCAGATGAGCTGTCTTCTCTGACTTTACATCTACAAGGTGGACCCACAAGGTAGGAGTGTCTAATAGAGTGGACAGTGAGTGGACACAGTGTTTAAAGACTCCAGCAGCCCTGCTGTGTCTGATCCACTCAGACCAGCACAACACACACTAACACACCACCACCACATCAGTGTTACTGCAGTGCTGAGAATGACCCACCACCCAAACAGTACCTGCTCTGTGAGGGTCCATGGGGGTCCTGACCACTGAAGAACAGGGTAACAGAGTATCAGAGAAACAGATGGACTACAGTCTGTAACTGTAGAACTACAGAGTGGAACTATACGGTCAGTGGAGCTGATAAAGTGGACCATGAGAAACAAGGAGGTGGTCAGAATGTTGTGCCTGACCGGTGTATGTTTTCCTTTCTTACTTGATTTATTATTTTTCATATAAAGATTAGCGATGATGTCTTACTCCACTGGAGTCTATTACAAATAAAGTGCTCCACTGTGAAACCGCAGAGTTTTGTATTTTCTCATTTACAAGAATCCGTTTTTCTCTCGTTGGGTGAGGGGCGGGGTTCAGGGTCACCTGGGACAAAACAAACATCCTTACAAGCCAAATTTGGCCGATCCTGCTCTATCCCTTCATCAATGGTCAGTTTCTGACCACAGAGACGCTGGTTTGGATGGTGGTCACTCTCAACCTAGCAGTTACACTGAAGATGAATCAGAAACAGTGCTGTGACTGATCCACTCGTACCAGCACCACACACTACCATCTCAGTGACACTGCCGTGCCGAGAATGGACCACCACCCAACTAACATCTGGACAACAGCGGCCCTGTGGTCAGAAACTGACCAGTGAAGAATAGAGTCAAGGGGGGGTCTGATAAACTCTACATAAACACTAAAATAAGGCTCCGCCCACCGACTAAAACGTCTTGGTCCTCATTCTTCAATATCTTCCTGAGTCAGGGGCGTGGCTAAAATAAGGCTCCACCCACCGACTAAAACGTCTTGGTCCTCATTCTTCAATATCTTCCTGAGTCAGGGGCGCGGCTAAAATAAGGCTCCACCTGCAGACTAAAACGTCTTGGTCCTCATTCTTCCTGAGTCTGTTCTTAAGTGCGTTCTTGATGAAGGTCCTCTTGAACCGCAGAATCGTTCTCACCTTTGGGCTCTCGAGTGTGTGTAGATTCTGTTCTTACCTGAGAACAAACCCCACATAAGAGTCAGAATCTTGGTCAGAAGCTGCCTGAGAAGTTATTTCTTCCTAGGAACGGTTGGAGAACGAGGCCCACTGTGTTTCGGTAGTGCCATGAAAACGTGGGACAGCATTTTTAAACCCAAGATAAATCAGAATCTTTCACCTTCACTGTAAAAGAATAAAGACATGCAGAAGTGTAAATTTCGGGGGTTAGGGCTCAGGACAGACACACGCCAACAGAAAGTGCTCTATAAATGATGACTTTGTATATTTTATATATGATTTAGCTTTATTACTGTCTCTATAGTAACACACGCCTTGTATCTTCATTGCAGCTTCATTGATCTTTATTTATTGTTTACTGTTAAAACACAGTTTAAACTAATTTAGTAGACTACGGTGAAGCCAAGTAGGTGTTTCTAATAAAGTGGCCAGAGAGCTGATGAAACTCAGACCTACTGAGCCTCAGTAGTTCAGCATCATCAGTTCTGGCGGAAGGAAAACGCCCCTTACCGGTCACTGGTTTTGGGAAGCGCGCTGGACATTGTATTGTCTTCTTAATTCTGAGCTTTTCCTGTTGACGAAACACAGTCGCCTGGTAAGAAACTTGATTTCGTTTGCTTTCATACTTTTTACCGCTTTTTAAATGTTTTAACGACATATTCAGGTTGCCTGTGCATTGATTTTTCAACATATTTGGTTTTATATATTATTTTTTTATTTAATGTGGAGGAATAAACGAGGACGCCCAGCATCAGATTCTCAGGAGAATTCCTCTCCACCACGTAAGAGTCTAGAGAACAACAAGAAACTGAAATAAAAACTTTATAAAATTATTACTCTAAGTTACTCTGTAAATTACTCTGTTATTCTGTAAATTACTCTAAGTTACTCTGTAAATTACTCTAAGTTACTCTGTAAGTTACTCTAAGTTAGTCTGTAAGTTACTCTGTGAATTACTCTGTTACTCTGTAAATTACTCTTAAGTTACTCTGTAAGTTACTCTAAGTTACTCTGTAAGTTACTCTGTAAATTACTCTAAGTTACTCTGTAAATTACTCTATGTTACTCTGTAAGTTACTCTGTAAATTACTCTAAGTTACTCTGTAAATTACTCTTAAGTTACTCTGTAAGTTACTCTAAGTTACTCTGTAAATTACTCTGTTATTCTGTAAATTACTCTAAGTTACTCTGTAAATTACTCTAAGTTAGTCTGTAAGTTACTCTGTGAATTACTCTGTTACTCTGTAAATTACTCTTAAGTTACTCTGTAAGTTACTCTAAGTTACTCTGTAAGTTACTCTGTAAATTACTCTAAGTTACTCTGTAAATTACTCTATGTTACTCTGTAAGTTACTCTGTAAATTACTCTAAGTTACTCTGTAAATTACTCTTAAGTTACTCTGTAAGTTACTCTAAGTTACTCTGTAAATTACTCTGTTATTCTGTAAATTACTCTAAGTTACTCTGTAAATTACTCTAAGTTACTCTGTAAGTTACTCTAAGTTAGTCTGTAAGTTACTCTGTGAATTACTCTGTTACTCTGTAAATTACTCTTAAGTTACTCTGTAAGTTACTCTAAGTTACTCTGTAAGTTACTCTGTAAATTACTCTAAGTTACTCTGTAAATTACTCTATGTTACTCTGTAAGTTACTCTGTAAATTACTCTAAGTTACTCTGTAAATTACTCTTAAGTTACTCTGTAAGTTACTCTAAGTTACTCTGTAAGTTACTCTGTAAATTACTCTGTTACTCTGTAAGTTACTCTATGTTACTCTGTAAGTTACTCTGTAAGTTACACTACGTTGCTCTGTAAATTACTCTTAAGTTACTCTGTAAGTTACTCTAAGTTACTCTGTAAGTTACTCTGTAAATTACTCTAAGTTACTCTGTAAGATACTCTGTAAATTACTCTAAGTTACTCTGTAAGTTACTCTGTAAATTACTCTAAGTTACTCTGTAAGTTACTCTAAGTTACTCTGTAAGTTACTCTGTAAATTACTCTAAGTTACTCTGTAAGTTACTCTGTAAATTACTCTAAGTTACTCTGTAAATTACTCTAAGTTACTCTGAAAGTTACTCTGTAAATTACTCTAAGTTACTCTGTAAGTTACTCTGTAAATTACTCTAAGTTACTCTGTAAGTTACTCTAAGTTACTCTGTAAGTTACTCTGTAAATTACTCTAAGTTACTCTGTAAATTACTCTATGTTACTCTGTAAGTTACTCTGTAAATTACTCTAAGTTACTCTGTAAATTACTCTTAAGTTACTCTGTAAGTTACTCTAAGTTACTCTGTAAGTTACTCTGTAAATTACTCTGTTACTCTGTAAGTTACTCTATGTTACTCTGTAAGTTACTCTGTAAGTTACACTACGTTGCTCTGTAAATTACTCTTAAGTTACTCTGTAAGTTACTCTAAGTTACTCTGTAAGTTACTCTGTAAATTACTCTAAGTTACTCTGTAAGATACTCTGTAAATTACTCTAAGTTACTCTGTAAGTTACTCTGTAAATTACTCTAAGTTACTCTGTAAGTTACTCTAAGTTACTCTGTAAGTTACTCTGTAAATTACTCTAAGTTACTCTGTAAGTTACTCTGTAAATTACTCTAAGTTACTCTGTAAATTACTCTAAGTTACTCTGAAAGTTACTCTGTAAATTACTCTAAGTTACTCTGTAAGTTACTCTGTAAATTACTCTAAGTTACTCTGTAAGTTACTCTGTAAATTACTCTAAGTTACTCTGTAAGTTACTCTAAGTTACTCTGTAAGTTACTCTGTAAGTTACTCTAAGTTACTCTGTAAGTTACTCTGTAAATCACTCTAAGTTACTCTGTAAATTACTCTTAAGTTACTCTGTAAGTTACTCTAAGTTACTCTGTAAGTTACTCTGTAAATTACTATAAGTTACTCTGTAAGTTACTCTGTAAATTACTCTAAGTTACTCTGTAAGTTACTCTGTAAGTTACACTACGTTACTCTGTAAATTACTCTAAGTTTCTCTGTAAGTTACTCTAAGTTACTCTGTAAATTACTCTAAGTTACTCCATAAGTTACTCTGTCAATTACTCTAAGTTACTCTGTAAGCTACTCTGTAAATTACTCTAAGTTACTCTGTAAGTTACTCTAAGTTACTCTGTAAATTACTCTTAAGTTACTCTGTAAGTTACTCTAAGTTACTCTGTAAGTTACTCTGTAAATTACTCTAAGTTACTCTGTAAGTTACTCTAAGTTACTCTGTAAGTTACTCTGTAAATTACTCTAAGTTACTCTGTAAGTTACTCTGTAAATTACTCTAAGTTACTCTGTAAATTACTATAAGTTACTCTGTAAATTACTCTATGTTACTCTGTAAATTACTCTAAGTTACTCTGTAAGTTAGTCTGTAAATTACTCTAAGTTACTCTGTAAGTTACACTACGTTACTCTGTAAATTACTCTAAGTTTCTCTGTAAGTTACTCTAAGTTACTCTGTAAATTACTCTAAGTTACTCCATAAGTTACTCTGTCAATTACTCTAAGTTACTCTGTAAATTACTCTGTAAATTACTCTATGTTACTCTGTAAGTTACTCTGTAAATTACTCTAAGTTACTCTGTAAATTACTCTTAAGTTACTCTGTAAGTTACTCTGTAAGTTACTCTGTAAATTACTATAAGTTACTCTGTAAATTACTCTATGTTACTCTGTAAGTTACTCTAAGTTACTCTGTAAGTTACTCTGTAAATTACTCTAAGTTACTCTGTAAGTTACTCTGTAAATTACTCTAAGTTACTCTGTAAATTACTCTTAAGTTACTCTGTAAGTTACTCTAAGTTACTCTGTAAGTTACTCTGTAAATTACTATAAGTTACTCTGTAAATTACTCTATGTTACTCTGTAAGTTACTCTGTAAGTTACTCTGTAAGTTACACTACGTTACTCTGTAAATTACTCTAAGTTACTCTGTAAGTTACTCTGTAAATTACTCTGTAAGTTACTCTGTAAGTTACTCTAAGCTACTCTGTAAGTTACTCTAAGTTACTCTGTAAATTACTCTAAGTTACTCCATAAGTTACTCTGTCAATTACTCTAAGTTACTCTGTAAGTTACTCTGTCAATTACTCTAAGTTACTCTGTAAGTTACTCTGTAAGTTACTCTGTAAATTACTCTAAGTTACTCTGTAAGTTACTCTAAGTTACTCTATAAATTACTCTAAGCTACTCTGTAAATTACTCTAAGCTACTCTGTAAATTACTCTAAGTTACTCTGTAAGTTACTCTGTAAGCTATTAAATAAAACCAGTGTTCATATATTCTGAGCGCTGAAGCGCCACCACATCTAGGTAATGCATTGCGATGGTCGCTCTCAAAGCCAAAACAAGAGAAAAACATTAGTAGATCTGCCCCAAAATGCGTCTCCTGCACATTATACATTATCATTTCCCACAGTGAACAGAGGATGGCGCTGTTTAGTCAGATCTTCACTGCTCTGCTGCTGCTGCAGTTGGAGCTGCATCTGGTTGGTGGATCTGAGGCGGCAGCTCCTCAAACTCTCAGCTGTCCTGCCCCTGCTGGGGTTCCAGGAACTCCCGGACACAACGGCCTTCCGGGACGAGACGGGAGAGACGGGAGAGACGGAGCTGCTGGACCCAAAGGAGAGAAGGGAGAGCTGGGTATGTGGGCGCAGTGCAGAGTTACAGAGAATCAGAGAGGCTTCAGAAAACAGAGGGCAGCAGGAAAGTGACCACTGTGCTCTGATTTCAGGACTAAGTGTGCAGGGACCTCCAGGAAAGGCAGGACCAGCAGGTCCACCTGGGCCCCAAGGACCAAAGGGAGATGCAGGTTCATCAGGTAAACAGATCCCAGAACAGGCACAACAAATTGTGAATTACATCTCCGTGGTTTCCATTCTGGTGAAAGTGTTGGCCCTAATATCAGGAGATTGAGAGTTTGATCCCATGATGATGACATCACGCTGCGATTTGGTGGCCGTAGATCATCACAGCCGTGATGTTATTGGTGATAACTCCCTCCTCGAGTGCTCTACTGCTTTAATACAGCAGTTAAATAAATACAGTAAGAAATGAATAAACTGGCCGTGAACGTGGCGTTTAATATGTTTTAATGTTCAGTTCCTTCCTCCTAATTATAGCTCCTTAACGAGCAGCTTGTTGCTACGTCAGAGTAACGAGCTCCACAGACTGAGCCGTAAAACTGAGCCAATATCAGGTTCAGCTCAGTTTGGTCAGTTTCTCCAGATCAGTATTAATGTTGTTTTGTTCCAGCCGGTCTGTAAAGCTTCTTACAGCCCGTTTAGTTTGGCGAATGGTGTTGGGTTCATTTCTGGCTGATTCCAGGTTGTTCAGCTGTTCTTCCGTCACAGCTGCCGACTGAAAAGCTGCTCAGTGGAGACGACAGTTTGGGAATTTAGTGTCGTCTGATCTTCAGAGTCGGACCAAATCGGCTGTCGGTCAGATGTGGTCTTAACAGGGTCCTTTTTCTGTTTGTGGCAAAGTAAGAAGTAAAAACGTTCAAATGGCTCGAGCGTCTCCTACAGCTGTCAGAGTCGTTGCTTAGCAACAGCATCTCAGCAGAGTGATAGTGTTTGTGAATAACAGGTCGGTTAGAACGCCTCTCAACCAATCAGCTCACGGGGCCGGAACTACCTGTTGTATAAATCACAATAAACCCTTAACTTAGTGCTGTATAAAGAGATGTGTGTTCAGTCTGCGTTTGAAGGCCACGAGAGACAGTGGGAGATCGTTCACCACCTGGACTCCAGGACAGAGAAAAGCCTTGATGCTCGTCTTCCTTGTGTCTTGAAGGATGGCGGGTCGAGCCGAGTCGCACTTGAAGCTTGAAGGGCTCATGGTACAGTTCGAGTTTTGACCATTGCCACCAGGGAGGGAGAGGCTGGTCCATTTTTGGCTTTATAGGCCAGCGTTAGGGTCGTAAATCTGATGCAGCTACAGGAAGCCAGTGAGGGGAGCGCAGCAGTGGGGTGACGTGGCTGAACTCAGGAAGACTAAATTGGAGTTCCCCGAACTTGTGGTGCCTCGCCGTCGTCGCCCTCTGCTGGTAGCTGGCGGCGCAGGCTGGACCCTTACAGCTTTACAAATGTAAAAGTGCAGCAGCTACAGTTAGAATATAACAGCAGAATATTTAGTCATATAACCATGCAGGTTAAATTACAATCAGACTATAGTTACAACAGAATACAACTATATATAAATATAAATAGACTTTTATATCTAAAAATGTCATTTTTTAGGTTAATCTGACAAGCCAAGTGCACCTTAGCAACTACCTGGGACACCACAGCAAACTCACCAGCCTTGCCCTTCTAGTTATTATGATTTTTCTATCTGGACCATTCAATATAATATCATATAGAGCTGTTTAAACTCCTTCTAGTTAGAAAGGTTGTAGTCTTTTGTTTGTTAGTCTCTGTTGCTATGGTATCTCAGTTAGTTGCTAAGGCATTGCTAGGCAGTTGCTATGGTGTCCCAGGTAGTTGCTAAGATAAGATGAAATGTTTTTTTGTTTAAGCACATGTTAAAGTGGATTTTCAAACATAATAATATGCGTTTTTAGCCCGTTTATTCATAAGAATGTACAGATTGTTGGTTTTACAGATACAGTGTGTGCATTAAATGTGCTAATTTTACAATGTTCAGTCATTCTCTTTCCTTTCTCAGACATTCAGGACAGGGCGATTAGATCTCTTCAGTTGGAGATCAAAAGTCTTACAGCCAAGATCTCCCTTCTGGAAAAAGGTGAGATGTTTCTGATCCTGATTCACATTCAAAAAGCAGCACAAATGCATTAAAGCTGGAACACACACTGATCATAACAGTCTGACCACCTCCTCGTTTCTACACTCACTGTCCACTTTATCAGCTCCACTGACCGTTTAGCTGCACTCTGTAGTTCTACAGTTACAGACTGTAGTCCATCTGTTTCTCTGATACTCTGTTACCCTGTTCTTCAGTGGTCAGGACCCCCATGGACCCTCACAGAGCAGGTACTGTTTGGGTGGTGGGTCAATCTCAGCACTGCAGTGACACTGACGTGGTGGTGGTGTGTTAGTGTGTGTTGTGCTGGTCTGAGTGGATCAGACACAGCAGTGCTGCTGGAGTTTTTAAACACCTCGGTGTCGCTGCTGGACTGAGAACCAAAAATATCCAGCCAACAGCTTCCTGTGGTCAGCATCCTGTGGGCAGTGTCCTGTGGGCGGCGTCCTGTGGGCAGCGTTCTGTGGGCAGCATCTGTAGGCAGCGTCCTGTGGGCAGCGTCCTGTGGGCACTGTCCTGTGGGCAGCGTCCTATGGGCAGCGTCCTGTGGGCAGCATTCTGTAGGCAGCGTCCTGTGACCACTGATGAAGGTCTAGAGGACGACCAACACAAACTGTGCAGCAGCAGATGAGCTGTCGTCTCTGACTTTACATCTACAAGGTGGACTGACAAGGTCGGAGTGTCTAATAGAGTGGACAGTGAGTGGACACAGTGTTTAAAAATTCCAGCAGCACTGCTGTGTCTGATCCACTCATACCAGCACAACACACACTAACACACCACCACCACATCAGTGTTACTGCAGTGCTGAGAATGACCCACCACCCAAACAGTACCTGCTCTGTGAGGGTCCATGGGGGTCCTGACCACTGAAGAACAGGGTAACAGAGTATCAGAGAAACAGATGGACTACAGTCTGTATCTGTAGGACTACAGAGTGGAACTAAACGGTCAGTGGAGCTGATAGAGTGGACAGTGAATGTAGAAACGAGGAGGTGGTCAGAATGTTATGCCTGATAGGTTTAATGACACTGTCACCATTCACAGCTGCGAGCTTCCCCACGTCCAGAAAAGTCGGACAGAAGTATTACGTGACGGACGGCTCGACGGGAAACTTTGACCAGGCGCTGAAGTTGTGCAGCGACATTGGAGGAGCGATCGTCCTACCAAGAAACGAGGAGCAGAACCAGGCACTAGTTAAGCTAATCGCTCCTTTTGGCTCAGAGGCTGCTTACATTGGAATCACAGACCGACAGGTAGAGGGTCAGTTTGTAGACACTGAAGGAAAGTCTTTAACATTCACGAAATGGGGGACTGGTCAGCCTGATAATTATAGGGGGGTGCAGGACTGTGCCAGTATACTCGAATCCACGATTTGGGACGACCACGGCTGCGAGGTAACTCATCTTATTGTGTGTGAAATATGAAACAAACGAAACCTTTTAATCTGGCCACAGACTGACCAAGTACTGCAGTCCATCTTTCGCGCTAGGTTTGCTGGACGAAGAGTTCGTAAGCCTCTGGGCACCAAAGCTTTACAAGGTAATTCCACACATTTTCCATATTTCATCGTAATTAAATGGTTAAGATGCAGTGATGAGCCAAGACTGATGGAGCTGGGCCTTCAATTCGAGCCATAAATATCCAAACCTGGTCAAAACACGAGGGAAGAAAGCGCCTCAGCGGTTATACGAACTTCTGCCAGCATCCCTGACGGATGGATTCTAGGAACACAGTCCTCACCCACGTACTTTAAACACAGCCATCTGCAGCTTCTACAGGACATTTCATGTTTTTTGTGTGATGACTGTGACATACTGGCATTTATTTTACCCTGGATCCGTTTCTCAGTGACTCTTTCTGTAGTGAGCTCTGGTGTCGAGCTGCTGCCACCGTTTTCCATTTCTAACAACCCGCTGATCAGGTTGCTGCTCATGATCACAGTCAGTAACATATCTAGAACTTCCAGAAGGCCTACAGTGACATATTTCTCACCTAAATCAAAACGTGACTGGTTGATTCCTCCGTCACGTCCTAATGATGCTGGTAGTTAATCTAAGGTGTAGGGCCTTCAGTCCAGCTCCTGAAGTCAATTAACCAATGGGAGAAACCAATGGGAGAGCAGCTTGGCTACATCCATTTAGATACCACGGAGAGAACAATCCTGATTGGACAATCTCCTGTCAGGCATTTCAAGCACAAACTACAAATGTTTTTCAGTTCCCATAAATCATTCGTCCCTCTCTGAAGCCCTAAAAGGCCCTGAGGGTTCCCGTCTGTTACGATGTAAACAGAGTGGTTTGGTGTGAAACGCTCTGTTCTAGATAAACTCACCGAGTCAGAACCGTTCACAGTGGTGGTGATGGGAACCAGACGTCCCTCTAAAAGCGCCTACAGAAAGTTCCTACATGAACTGGTTCTGAATTCACTGCCTGATGACTGAGACGCTGTTTTATGAGAGTTTAGAGAACTTCAACTCCATTCATGGTGGAGGGAGACATGCAGGGCGCTGTGCGGCAAAATAGTCCCCAAAGAAAACTCATTATTCCAGATTTTCCACCGTTTTCCCATCATCAGCATTCCATATAAGCTCAGAAGACTCGTGTGGGTTCTCTGGTGGTTCTGGATGGTAAATAAAGTGTCTATATCTGTGTTGTAGTCATGGCGACGCCTGGTTCCCATCACCACCACTGTAAAGACGTCTGGACCGTTTCACTCCAAACCCTCTGAATCTCTGATTACGCCTCACTCACTGAGTTATGCATGGGAATCTACTTCTGACCTCTTCTATATTAAGATGCATAATAATCTTAAGAGCAGGCATTAAATATATGCTCAAACGTAATATTTACCGTGCTACCCATCTCTCGCTCCTTTGTCATTTTTCCCATCATTGTAATCCTGATGAATACTGTATATTGACTCTGAATACTGTCGTCTGAATTTATTCATTCTTTAATAAAGATCAATGTTATTATCGTTCATGGAGCATAATCCAAGGTGTGTGTGTGTGTGTGTGTGTGTGTGTGTGTGCGCGCGCACGCTGACATTAATTAAAGGGCCTGTATCGTGGAAAACTGAATTTTCCTCAGTTTTTCAAAATAAACGTTTGATATACTGAATAAACGATTTTAATGTTTCAAAGCATACTGTTCACTCTCTGGTCCATGAAGTCCATACACGGAATGTAAGCTGCAAAAAACAGCCTGTTTTGAATGAACTGTTTTTGTGATGTCATGAAAACAAAAAAATATATTTATACTTATACTGTAAGGCAGGCTTAATGAGGCACAGCCAATCAGAACAGAGTTCATTTCCATATATCTTAAAAGCACAGTAGCAAAAACAGCACACACACACACACACACACACACACACACTCACTCACACTCACAGACACACACACACACATATATATATACATATCCATATACTGCAGTGCTGAGAATGACCCACCACCCAAACAGTATCTGCTCTGTGAGGGTCCACGGGGGTCCTGACCACCCCATCTTAACAGTTCTGGCTAAGCACCTGTTGTCAGTGAGTATTTACTCTATTCATATTTAGCTGTTTAACTGCAGGATGAGTCTGAGTTGTGCAGTGAAATACCATCTGAGGAGAAAGAGCTGCAGGCACAGGCGGCGGATGGACGAGATAAACTTCAACATAAAAAGAGGAAAAGAACTCCGAGCGTCCTGCAGCGCTGGAGGAAGGAAACTTTGAACTTATAGGTTGCTGGTTTCTGGAGGAGCACCTAAGAAGTAAGTAAAAAACTTTAATTTATATTTCTTACTGCCTTCCAGGCGCCTAAACAACAAAACAACAAAACAGATAGATACTGCAAACAATCCACAAATATCATAATTCACTCTGATATGATACAGTAGTGTCCTTTTTGATACAGCAAAAAAAAGGAGTGGAAAATCTGGCTTAATATTTCTATTCACAGTTTATTAGAGCATTCAACGTTATGAAAGTACAACATATTTAATGTTATCAGCAATATAGTGTGTCACTGTTGTTGGATCCAAACCTCATATCTCCAAAATGGGAACTTTACAGGAGAAGGAAAAAACATACCTTACTTTTAATGTAAGTCAATGGAACCAGATGTCTTTCCAAGTAATTTTGGGTCATTTCTGTTGGTCCATTCATCATGAAATGTGCATATAATATATAGGACCATGGTTATTTTCAGATTATGTCAAAAACTGAAAAATGGCAAAAATGGAGATACAAGGTTTTGTTCTGACAGCAACGATCTGCTCCAACAGAACAATAGCCGCAAGCTAATGTTAGCTCCACGTTAACACGACAGCCAACTGCTAATATATTAGCCCCATGTTAACAGAATAGCCGCAAGCTAATGTTAGCCTCATGTTAACACAACAGGCCACGAGAAGCAGCCAGAAATGCTAACCCCCATGCTGTTGTAATAGCCACACATTTAGCCCCTAATACAATAGACACAAGCTATTAGTACCACATTGACATTATAGCCAACAGGCTAATTTTAGCCCCTTGTTAACACATAGCTACAAGCCTGTTAGCGCCATAGATATACCTAAGCCTGGATGCCACACTGCCTCTGAGGCGATACGCCTGCGCGTCCGCCGTGTTGGACAGGTCAAGACCCGCTTGTGAAGATTCACTCGTACTGAGAGACGAAGAGTCTCGGGACTAAATCAGCCGCAGCTTCCTTACTACTCCACCCACTTTCACCACATCTGTTGGGTTATAATCCTCAGACTCAGATTAAACTGGGCTGCATGGATCTGCTCTGGGTGGCTTTTACACCCTTAATAACCGACGGTGATGATTAGCGTCCAGTCCAGCAGGAAAGTATTCAGTTTGTACCTGAAGTTAAAAACCAAATTTAGTTCTCCGTCTGGAAATCTGATGGACGAGTCTGGGTTTGGCGGTTGCCAGGAGACGGTGCTTGTCTGACTGCATTGTGCTGAGTGTAAAGTTTGGTGGAGGGGGGATCATGGTGTGGGGGTGTTTTCAGGAGTTGGGCTCGGCTCCTTAGTTCCAGTGAAAGGAACTCTTAAAGCTTCAGCACCAAGAGATTTTGGACAATTTCATGCTCCAAACTTTGTGGGAACAGTTTGGGGACGGCCCCTTCCTGTTCCAACATGACTGACCACCAGTGCACAAAGCAGGTCCATAAAGACGTGGATGAGCCAGTTTGGTGTGGAAGAACTTGACTGGCCTGCACAGAGTCCTGACCTCAACCCCATAGAACACCTTTGGGATGAATTAGAGTGGAGACTGTGAGCCAGGCCTTCTCGTCCAACATCAGTGTCTGACCTCACAAATGCGCTTCTGGAAGAACGGTCAGAAATTCCCATAAACACTCCTAACCCTTGTGGAAAGCCTTCCCAGAAGAGCTGAAGCTGTTATAGCTGCAAAGGGTGGGCCGACATCATATTAAACCCTATGGATTAAGAATGGGATGTCACTCAAGTTCATATGTGTGTGAAACCAGACGACCGAATACTTTTGGCAATATAGTGTATTTACAACCAAAACCACTTGAACACAAATCAAGCCGTACCTGCGACTTCAAATATTAGGCCTATGTTAGCGCAATTGCCGCGAGCTAATGTTTAAAGAGAGCTTAATTATGACTCTTTTTGGAAAAGCACGCAATAAAATGTATTTTAGGGGGGAAAAATAAAAAAATGTCTTAGCAATAAAACTAATTTCTGCTGCTATGTGTATGAAACACGTTTGATGGAAGCATTAGTTTTGTTGTTTTCTTTACTTGCAGCCGTCGGCTACATGTCTTTCTAATCTCTCTCTCATTTGGACGTCCTTCATTGTAAGTTTGTAAAGTTAGTCTGAGAGACCAGCCTGTCTTTCCCCTTAGTGAACAGAGGATGGCGCTGTTCAGTCAGATCTTCACTGCTCTGCTGCTGCTGCAGTTGGAGCTGCATCTGGAGAGAAGGGAGAGCTGGGTATGTGGGCGCAGTGCAGAGTTACAGAGATAATCAGAGAGGCTTCAGAAAACAGAGGGCAGCAGGAAGGTGACCACTGGGCTCTGATTTCAGGACTGAGCGAGCAGTGACATCCAGGAGAAGCAGGACCAGCAGGTCCAGCAGGTCCACCTGGACCCAAAGGACCAAAGGGAGATCCAGGTTCATCAGGTAAACAAACAGTTACGTCATTAAATGGTTTAGGAGCAAACTCGGTATCAAACCTCACAGCAAATACATAAACGAATATAGCCACAAGCGGCAATACAAGGGGCCCAAGCACCAGTCATGCCTAACGCACCAGAATGAGGCCTTTTTGCAGAGAGATTAATGAAAACCTGTCAGCGTCTATCAGAAGGCCTCCACACATCATGACTGTTGATCTTGGGCCTTCAACAGAGATGCTTTGCATAGATTGACATTTTGACCTTGGTATAGTAATCTGTGTTCTTTGAACAAAGAAGTCAAAATACCAGACAAGCAGTCAAATTTCTGACATAACTATAATTACTTAATTTTTAAGCTTGTCCAGACCAAAAGAACCAGAGGTGCTACATTTATAACACTTACAAAATTGTGAATAACAGTGATTTTCCTTATTAAACTGGACTTATTTTGTTCTCTTTATAATGAAACATGCTCTTCATCAGTGTCTACAAGTACTGACAATATCACGTTATACTCAGAAAAGCTCACTGTATTGTGTTGCCACGTAATATATCATGATAATGATATATATTGTCATATTGCCCAGCCCTAGTGGAGGTGCTCTGGAATTCAGCTATAGATGCCTTTAGGAAACTTTTGGAAATGTTGAATATTTCCCTTTGAAGTATTACTAGCATTTTTACCTTAATTCTAAAACAGAAAATAACAAATTATATATGATTGTATATAAACGAACCCTTTCTTTAGGTTTTTGGTTTTGGTTTCTTGCAAAATGTTTGGTTTTTGTGCATGTTAGGGGTGATTTTGAGAACTAGTATCAAAAATACCAATAAGTATTCAAGAGCAATGAATATTTGAAGTCTGTTAATTGGTATTCAGCCGAGCGTTACTGCATTTCCATTAAATTATTCTCAGGAGCTTCCAACAGTGATCTGATCAGCTCTGTTCAGGAGGTGTTTTCTTTCTAATGAGGTTAATGGTGTGTTTACATGCAAACAGTAAACATGTTCTAAGTTTACCCTTTGAATAAAAACCACTAATGATATAGAAATATAGTTCCCCATATTTCTCTCTTCTCAGTGTGAACTGGGTAGTCTTAATCTTGGGTGAAGTTTACATAAGCATTGCCCTGACCAATCACAAGGCTGCATCTCTTGCCCCACCCACACAGAACAGTGTCAGGGTCAGAGGAATTGAGCAAGTTAAAGCTAACCCAGCATAACCAAAAGCTGGTGAGCTAGTCCACCTGTCTGTAGCTGCCTGTCGCCTGTTTACTCCTTTATCCAACACTAGGGGTCGCAACCCAAACATTAAGACGAGCCATATTGCCCTTTAAACAAAAATCAAACGCCCTGAGAGCCACATTTTATGTCCATTTTACCTTCTTGGCTGTAAATGTGTCTCAGTGTGTGCTGATGTGCTACTATAGGCTAACAAATTTAATATAAACAAAAACAGAGACTTGCTTTGCTCGGCTTTAAGCTTCAGCTCAGCTGTAGCTGCTTTTCTCACATCTCCAGCAGGAAACCTTTCCTCAAAAGTGGAACAGTTTCTTGTGAAACGTCTCTCAGCGTTCGATTTTCTACGAGGCTGAAGTCGTTTCTCATTTGCCAGCTTCTTGTTCTAATTTTCCCGTTCCACCTTAAATGGTGCTTGAGATGCCAGAATGTAACTGACCCCTGTACGACACAAACATTGTTTGTTCGTCCATCCATCTGCACGTCTGTCCGTGGCTATTTTCGTCCAATTAGCATCACATAAAAGCCATATTTTACTCTGGCACTAAATATTATTATTGATATATTGCTTGTCTTTGATTTCAAGCTGCATTGTTCAACATGTTCGTAAAGGTCGGGCAGAAGTACTACGTGTCTGATAGGCTGACAAAGACGTTCAGTGCAGGAACCGGATTCTGCCAGAATGCTGGAGGAAAACTGGCTTTGCCGAGAAACCAGGAGGAAAACCACAAGCTTTCGGAGGTGCTTCAGATCTTCAATTTGCCGTATGTATTAATCGGGGCAAACGATCCTTCACGTGTCCTTATTAAAGAAGGCCGAGAGGAAGACGTCGTGCTCTGAGACGCATAAGCTGGACGTCCGTCCCACCGCCGTCTTTTAAAGATCAGAGCGTGAACTTCGTCTCCTCTGCAGGCCAGTTTCTGCTCCGCCGTGTTGAACGGTATAAACTCTCACTGTGACGCGACGAGACGTATTCTATTCCGATTGAGCTATTAGTCGGATTACTAACGGATTATTAGGCAGTATGTAAATGTGGCTAATGTTTATGTTAACATCTTAATTATCTTAACAGTGACATACTGTTAGAATGAATTTGTTAGCAGGAATTAATTTTTCCTTGCATTATGACTTTGAGCTTTGACATTTACAGCCTGAGCTGAAGGCCCAGCAGAATTTTGAGGTGACCATGACCAGCAAGTGGTTAACCTGGAGTATCTCCACCATTTTTATGGGTCATAATCACCAAACTGTGGCAACAACAACTGGAAAATGTGAGTCAAATTCTTTCATTCCTTTTATTCATGGTTTTCTGTAACCACAAGATATTAGACAAGAGGAAAATATATCTCGTTGAGCACTTGCTGTTTAGTAATACTATCCACTTTTCTACACTTCCGACAGTAAAATAAACCCATCCTGTTACTGATGTGCACAGAACTGCTTCAGAACGTTTATGTGAATCGTGTTCTGTGCTGAACTACAGCCAATTATTTGTTTTTTGTTGTTATTATTTGTTATTTGTTTATTACATGTAAGGAAAACAAAACAATCAGCCTGTGTTTATTATTAAGGAGGGCTGTCCTTTCTGACTCTTTAATATCCCACCATATTATCCTTGGTACTTGACAACCATGACTAGATTAGATTAATTGACCCTTATTAGTCCCACAACGGGGGGCACTAGGGGGCAGTGAGCACACTCGCCCGGAGCGGTGGGCAGCCCTATCTGCAGCGCCCAGGGAGCAGTTGGGGGTTAGGTGTCTTGCTCAAGGGCAACTCAGCCATGTGCTGCCAGCTCTGGGGATCAAACCAGCGACCTTCCAGTCTCGAGGCTGGTTCCCTAACCTCCAGCCCACAACTGCCCCCAAATAACACTAAAATAACACTGTGGACAAACCTGTAGGAGGTGGACAGTTAAACACAATCTGCACTGGCAGAATAACATTATGAAAATAATCTTTGGTGAATATTTTGCTATTTGTACTCTACACCATTAATAGATACATTTTAAAACGACCATTTATGCCTAAAATCTTTTATCGTGAAACAGCGTCTCAGGCATCAGGCAGTGAATTCAGAACCAGTTCATGTAGGAACTTTCTGTGAGGAGCTTTTAGAGGGACGTCTGGTTCCCATCACCACCACTGTGAACTTGGTAAGTCAACAAACCACATTGAATGGCTTTAACATTTAGTTATACAATTGAATTTTCTCTTTAAAGATCATCTTGCTTTAGTTATGCATTTGTGCATCGTTATAAATTTGAGCCTGCTGTGTTATTATGTTACTGGGTGGACACGTTCTGCTTTACTGCGTCCTACAAAAACTCATAATGCTCAAAAGTTAATAGCATGATGTCTCAACACTCATCGTTCACAGCTCACATGGTTCCCCACAAAGGAAGTAACACAATAGTCTGCTAATGATACGTTTCAGCATGCGAGTCTGTAAAAAGCTGGCAGTAATCACACTGTCAAAGGGTGAACGAAGGATCTGGGGCACACACTTGGTAAAACACACTTACGTTCTCTGAATGTATATACAACTCAATGCCTATGAAAGGCTTCACAGGCTGCACGTCTCTGGTTTGAATAAAGCCACCATATTACACAAGAACACGAAACATCACACAACTCAAAGCAGCTCAGACACTCGAGACGATGAGCTGTATACGTCGAAGAGGAACCTTGTTTGAAGTCAGGCAATAAGAGATTGTCATTTCATTAGTCAGTTAGATAGTCAGTCAACTTGCTTGTTTACAACCCCATTTCCAAAAAAGCTGGGATGCTGTGCAGACTGTGAATAAAAACAGGATGCAATGATGTGCAAATCATATAAATCATATTTTTTAAAGGAAAATACTACAAAGACAACGCTTCAAATGTACAAACTGAGAAATTTTGTTTTTATTTTTTTTTTTTTAAAACATTTGCCCGTTTTGAATTTAATGGCAAGAACATGTTCCAAAAAAGTTGGGACAGGGGCCTGTTTACTGCTGTGTTTCATCACCTCTTCTAACGGCACTCTGTACATCTTTGGGAACTGAGGAGACGCTGCTGTAGTTTTAAAAGTGAAATGTTTTATGTTCCTGTGTGATTTCAGCTGATCGTCAGTTTCAGGGTCTCCATTGTCACATTTTTTCATTTCATAATGCGCCAAATGTTCTCAGTGGTGACCGGTCTGGACTGCAGGCAGGTCAGTTTAGCACCCGGACTCTTAATACGGAGCAGTGCTGCTGTAATACATGCAGAATGGGGTTTTACATCGTCCTGCTGAAATAATCAAGGCCTTCCCTGAAAAAGACGTCGTCTGGACGACGTCTACAGGGTGTCACCAGCGGGGCTCCGTCAAAATATCTTCTCTAGGCTGTGGTAGAACTCAGTCTCAGTCTCAGGCAGTGGAGTCAGTTAGTTTGTCTGGCAGTTTTGCTCGAGTCTCAGAACTGAAGTAGTTTTCTTTGTAAGTTTGGACTTTAATCAGTTTAGTTGGTTGGGTTTAACGCCTGGCCGCTCTCGGTTTGACACAAAAACAAACTGAGGCAGCTACCCTGCCTCCACTGCTGAGGAAGGGAGCAGACGCGCTTCCGGTGTTGCAAACACAACACAGACGCCCTCCGTCAGTTAAGCGGTGTGCTCGGCGTCGGAGAGCCCGTCTCTCCGCTTCTCTCTCCCCGGCTGTGTAGCGCTGTCTCTCGGTCTCTCTCCCGATGGGAACCCGCTCCAGCCGGCTGCAGGCCGCTCCGTCCTCGCCCTCATTTTCCAAGCGCGGCGGGGTGAAGCGCGAGTCTCGCCGGCTGCGCGGCGGCAGCAGGCCGGCCAGCCTGGCGCTGGACCTGTCGGGCAGCTTCGACCGCGACTCGGAGGCGAACCGGAGCCGCTCGGAGGAAGGCAGCGACTCGGACACGGGGAGTCCCGCTGACCCGCACCACGGGACCCCGGATCAGGACCCGGCTACGGCTCTCCCCGAAACCGGAGAGAAGCCCGAGGAGGAGGAGGAAGACGAGCCGGGGCAGAGTGCGAGGAGCCCCGGCAGCAGTGAGCGGCTGGCCGCGGAGGAGGACGTGGGGCCTGCGCCGCACCGGACTTTCTCAGAGCGGCTTTCCAGCGGAAGGCACGCCTCGGTCGGCCGCAGCGGCGCAGCCAGGGCGGCGAGGGTCAGGAGCCCCCGGCCCGTGTCTGAGGCTTGGATCGGCCTGTACAGAGTCCGACACGGCAGTAAGACAACACTTATATTTTCCCGAGATATTCAAAAAGAAACATCGGCCTTTATAAGAGTAGATTTCACCGTTTTTAAAGACGAGGCTGAAGTTCTGGTTCGTATTTCCCCGTTCCACCTTAAATGGTGCAGCAGTTACGTTTACAAGCTGTGCCATTTAAGGTGGAACGGGGAAAATATAGTCATTTCATTTAAATGATGGGTTCTTTGACAAAGACGGTCGTTCTGTGCGTGGTGAGATGGTTCTTCACGCTGATGGAGAACGTGTTCTGTCTAGAACCTTTCTGAAAGTGGATCTGTGTAACACCAGAAAAAAAGGTTCTGCTGTTTTCGGTGCTGCACAGAACCACATACAACACATTCATCACCCCGAAGAACCCTTTCAGAACACAGAGAACACTTTAAGCGTCAAATAGTTCTCACTGTTCTAAGAAACCTCGCAGAACCATCTTCTTTAAGCGAGGCTGTTCTACTGACTGCAGTGTTTCCTGTGTGGTTTACATTCAGTTTCAGCTCGAAGCCCCTGGGACGTGTTTAAAGGACGGTTCCACCAGGGTTGGTGTGAAACGGTCCAGACGTCTTTACAGTGGTGGTGTTGGGAACCAGGCGTCGCCATGACTACAACACAGATATAGACACTTTATTTACCATCCAGAACCACCAGAGAACCTACACGAGTCTTCTGAGCTTATATGGAATGTTGATGATGGAAAACAGTGGAAAATCTGGAATAATGAGTTTTCTTTGGGGACTATTTTGCCGCACAGCGCCCTGCATGTCTCCCTCCACCATGAATGGAGTTGAAGTTCTCTAAACTCTCATAAAACAGCGTCTCAGTCATCAGGCAGTGAATTCAGAACCAGTTCATGTAGGAACTTTCTGAGAGGAGCTTTTAGAGGGACGTCTGGTTTCCATCACCACCACTGTGAGGAGCTTTTAGAGGGACGTCTGGTTCCCATCACCACCACTGTGAGGAGCTTTTAGAGGGACGTCTGGTTCCCATCACCACCACTGTAAAGGCGTCTGAACCGTAACCAGACTGCTCTGTTACCACTTAAAGGAGGCTGAAGAACGTATAACGTGGGCTTAAAGCTCCGCCGTGCTGGTTTGTGGTGTTTTCTCTCGACTGTAATGTGGATTAAACGCTGAACGCAGCTCAGAAAATGAGCCTTATTGTGTTTGTGAATGGATAATTAAGCCGAGGTATAATTAGGCGAAGGCTTTGCTGAGATTTCAGACATTCCTGACGGGATGATCTCCTGAGGGACCGGGAGGAGCGCTGGTTCGGTCTCGCTGACCCCGCCAGCCCTCGTTTGGTTTCTCAGACTTTCGGCAAGCCTGCTCAGGCCGAGTCCGGGCCTTTCCACGAGGAAGTGAGTCAGATTTAAGGTGTCGTAATAGAGCGACTCATGGAAGTTCTTAGGAACGAGTCATTTTCCCACATTCTTCAGCAGGAAATGGGTCAAGCGCCGCAGGCAGCTGTCCAGTCAGACTGAGCGCAGGGAAAATGGGCCATCAGGCCAAGCGGACGCTGCACGCCCGTGCCGTGATGCCAGTTGGAAAACTAATGATTATAAGGTCGTCATGCTCATTGATTTGACCTCGGACGAACGTTTGAGGCAGCGGTCAGGATCAGGGCTGGATGATGTGGGAAAAAATATTATATTGTGATATTTTAAGACATTTTCATGATGAGATGTAAAGTTGGAACAGGCAAAATAGAAACTGTAGGGCCACATAGTATAATAATAGGGATTCTGATAATAATAGTAATAATAATAATAGTAGTAATAATAATAATAATAATAAATCTACAACTACAGTGATTTTTATTCAGTGCTACAGTTTTCTGTACTATATCCACATAAACAGGCCTGATGAAGTACTGATGAAGTACTGACGATGTGCTCAGACAAGAAAATTGACTTTTATAATAATTTATCACAATAACGGTAAAATATTGTCCTGTTGCCAAACAAACTTTACGTGGAAATTTGTCAACTCAAAACTGTTATGGGGATAATTTGACCAAGAAAAAATTTTCCAGGACTGCAACAAAGAGCTTTTTTCATAAACGGTTCGTTTGTCTATTGTGACTTTGATTGATTAATTGATTAATTGATTAGTTGAATGGTTTTCAGATGGTCCGTCAGTGTTCCGTTCAGCACGTTACAAATACAGGATGACTTTTCAATTATACACAATAAATAAATACATATAAAATACACAAGCAAACAAATTAATAAAGGAAAAACACAAACTAATCTGACTCTGCGCTCCGGGAAAGGCGCTTTTCCGTATTGCCAGTAAGAATAAATGAAAACGCTTCCGTGCGGTCGTGTAATTGAGCGTTAAGTCACGGACTGCGCTCCAGGGGGCTGCACGATCGGCTCCTGTTTGGATTTCGCTCGGCCGCATGAACAGCCAGGTGTAAAACCTCCTGGACACGCTGTGAACGCGTGTCGCATCTGCCGAGCGCTGACCAGCAGGACGGAGGACAGCGCGGCGAAAGACGGAGGCTGGCGTTCCGGCAGACACCGACAGCCTTTGTGGAATCTGAGCCAACACGGACGTGTAAAGCAGCACGTGACGTCTGCGCTGTCACCCGGGAAACCGACTTTTTAGACGACGTTAGTTTTTTCATGGGCTGCGTTCAGGTTTGACTTGGCGTGACGTGACCGTAAAGGCATATATATGCTTATATACGCTTATATATGATCCTGCGAGGGTTCTTTAGTCATAAACGGTTCCAGATAGAACCATGTTCAGGAGCCGGTTCATCACATTAATGACTGATTAGAGTCACTGACCTAAACAAGTGAGAACCGTCCTAGAGAGAGAGCGAGCAGATAGGCCTTCTTAGACTCACGCTTACGGAGGGCTGTGGCATCACTACGGACTGAGTTTGTGGTCTCCTGGCAACAAGACCAACAGTCGGTCAGCTCTTTGGGCCGCAGTAGTTCTGTTTTAGAGCTCCTTTTAACTCAGTGGTAAAATCTGAGTGTGTTCCTGTAGCAGCTCTGTATTAAGGGCTGTTGTGGCTTGTCTGCCTCCTTGGCTTGTCTGGGCCTGATGAGTGATTCATGTGTTTTTTTTCTCCGTCAGCAATCCGTTGCCCCTTCTGCACCAAGCCGTTCCCCGGAGGCCGAATCGAGGAGCACCTGCTGAGCTGCCTCACCTCTCCACCTCTGCCTTACAACAGTGAGTAATCTGTTTCTCCGGTTCTCCCTTTATATCTGTTTCACCGACCCTCTGCTGTCGACGCCTCATAGCGCTACATGTGCTCCTCTCGCCCTCCCTGCAGCGGACGTGCTCTGTAGAGACAGCGGAGAGTGCTCCATATGCCTCGAAGATCTGCTTCAGGGAGACACCATCGCCCGCCTGGCCTGCCTATGCGTCTACCACAAGAAGTAACTATGATCCCTGTGTTCTGATGGTCGTAAGACTTACCAAGTAAAAGCCAGAGGGAAAAAACGTTTATTTCATTTTTAATTAACGTTGTGTTATAATAAACGGCGCAAAGACTTCAGCAATAAAGCGCAGACACGTGTAGCAGACCCACACACACACTGACCGGCCACTTTATTAGGTCCAGCTGCTTCTTAACACAAATAGCTAATCAGCCAATCACACGGCCGCAGCTCACTGCATTCAGGCCTGTAGAGGTGGTCAAGACGACTTGCTGAAGTGCAGACCGAGCATCAGAACGGGGAAGAAAGGGGATTTAAGGGACTTTGAACGTGGCGTGGTTGTTGGTGCCAGACGGGCTGGTCTGAGTATTTCAGAAACTGCTGATCTGCTGGGATTTTCACACACAACCATCTCTAGGGTTCACAGAGAACGGTCCGAAAAAGAGGAAATATCCAGTGAGCGGTCAGTTGTGTGGATGAAAATGCCTTGTTGATGTGAGAGGTCAGAGGAGAATGGGCAGACTGGTTCCAGATGATAGAAAGGCAGCAGGAACTCAAATAACCAACCAGAATCTCTGAGGAACGTTTCCAACACCTTGTTGAAAGTCTGTCAGGAAGAATTGAAGCAGTTCTGAAGGCAAAAGGGGGTCCAGCCTTTTACTAGCAAGGGGTACCTAATAAAGTGGCCGGTGGGTGTACACACAGACATACAAATTGTACAAATGCCAATAATTCAGTAATAGATAAACATCTCAGTTCCAGTCTTTTAATCATGCTGATAGTTAGAAGTTAATAGTCCCATATTCCCAGTTCCACAGGCTCTTCGCCCTTTGTTCTAGCTAACGTATCCTCATGTGATGCGGTCTGACTCATTAGGACTTTCCGCTCTTGGAGTGTCAGGCATGTGGGTGATTCCAAGTGTCTCAGTATGACTCTGGCGGCTGAGGTTATCCCCACCATCAGAACTGAATGTGCCCTTTTGGTTAGAGTTTCTGGTTTATCTCCCAAAAGACAAACGGGGGGAGCTTTAAGCTGACCTGGAAATATTACATGGGCACATGAAATATCTTCAGTCCTTTAAACCTACCTGTCGGCTTGAGCTGGACACCTGGCATCTTTTCATTGCTGCGAGCTCATTAAAACCCGGGCTCTGTTTCGGGGCTGGGTTTCGGGGCTGGGTTTCGGGGCTGGGTTTCGGGGCTGGGTTTCGGGGCTGGGTTTCGGGGCTGGGTTTCGGGGCTGGGTTTCGGGGCTCGGTGTCCGGGCTCGGTGTCCGGGCTCGGTGTCCGGGCTCGGTGTCCGCGCTCGGTGTCCGCGCTCGGTGTCCGCGCTCGGTGTCCGCGCTCGGTGTCCGGGCTCGGTGTCCGGGCTCGGTGTCCGGGCTCGTTTTAAGCGTTTATGTTGGTTGAACTGCAGATGAAAGGCGTTTGGTTAACTACACTAAATAATACGATCACTCGCACCTCGCTGTCTTAATCGTGTGGCAGCGCTGGGCTTTTTATGGACGTAACGCCTCCACTGATCGCCGGAACGTTTGAGGGGGTGAAAAGGCGGAACGCCTGAGTGAGGCTGTGCTGTGAGTTGCGTTACGAATGATCTGAATGGTGAAGATTTACCGGGCTTTCTGTTCTGCTTCTGTCCAGATGCATCGACTCCTGGAGCATGGTGAAGCCTTGTTGTCCAGAGCATCCTTTTGATTGACTTCACTTCAGCGCCGCACCTGCTTGACTCAGGTGAGCTCGTGTTACAGCAGGACTTTGCTGAAAAAAGCAGCTTTTTTAAGTGTAATCCTGCGTCCACACCGGCAGAGCCGGCACACCTCATGACCTATAGGTGTTCACTGAGAACACAGTAAAATATGCGTATTACAACTTCATCAGCTCCACTGACCGTTCAGTTCCACTCTGTAGTTCTACAGTTACAGACTGTAGTCCATCTGTTTCTCTGTTACCCTGTTCTTCAGTGGTCAGGACCCCCATGGACCCTCACAGAGCAGGTACTATTAGGGTGGATGTGCTGGTGCGAGTGGATCAGACACAGCAGAGCTGCTGGAGGTTTTAAACACTGTCCACTCACTGTCCACTCTATTAGACACTCCTACCTTGTCGGTCCACCTTGTAGATGTAAAGTCAGAGACGACAGCTCATCTGCTGCTGCACAGTTTGTGTTGGTCATCCTCTAGTCCTTCATCAGTGGTCACAGGACGCTGCCCACAGGACGCTGCTGGCTGGACGTTTTTGTTTGGTGGACTATTCTCAGTCCAGCAGCGACACTGAGGTGCTTAAAAACTCCAGCAGCACTGCTGTGTCTGATCCACTCAGACCAGCACAACACACACTAACACACCACCACCACATCAGTGTTACTGCAGTGCTGAGAATGATCCACCACCCAAACAGTACCTGCTTTGTGAGGGTCCATGGGGGTCCTGACCACTGAAGAATGTGCCCTTCCCCGTGATATAACCACAGAATAAACTGTAGATGTGATCATTGTTTTGATTTTTTTTAATGTGATGTTCCACTGGACACTTTTTTTCCTTCACTCTCTGAAATGAAAAAGCTGACCGCTCTTGACATTTGTCACTGTTTTAGGAGACCACGCCCGGCCAGCTACATCGGTCCAATGAAGAGGAATCGAGGGGAATGAAACGAACCGAAACGACACACACGGAACGCTGACCGTGAGCTGGAGCCGAGACGGCCTGCTTTTCTTGCTGTAGAGTGCTTGCTTGGACAGAAACGGGGTCTTGCTGGGCTTTTCCTCTCATCACTCTCCGCTCGGAGACTCCTGAGCGAATCTGCCAGACTGAACAGAAAAAAAATATAAAACAAAAGAAGAAAATGACAAAAAAAAAACTAAGAAAACCAAACAAAATCACAAACGGAGCGAATAAGTTACCAGAGGACTGTGGACGTTGTACGTCCCATAGCAGAGTTGAGGGCTCGTTTTGAGGGCTGATGTGCGCCCCCTGCTGTGGGTTCCTGATTGGGGCGTGGAGAGGAGCAGTGGAATTTTGAATGCACGGATTAGACTTTGCACAGGGGACCTTTGAGGAGTGAGGAGGATGCGCTGGTGATTTTCGGGGGTGAAATCGGAGTGCTGTTCTTCGTCTGCCCCCTTTACTGTGTGTGGATTCACACTCTTAAAAACCATGGTCACTCGGTGGTCCTCAGCTCGGACCAGCAGTTCCAGGAATGGCATTTAGTTAAAGCTGCTCTTTAAAACAGACGTTCTCGGCTTTTTTGACCACGCGGACGAAATTGTGATTGATGGTCTTTTTTTTTGTCAGATCTCCTGTTTCTAGATGTTGATACTTCACAACTGATGACTATTAATAATAAGCGCCGCCCTCTAAAGACGTCATTGATCAGTATCAGGTCTAAAGACCTGCTGTGTTGGCCCGTGGCTCGGAACGTCTGCTTTAAAGAGCCCTTTATTTTAGGAGTAGATGGTCTGAAATCTTTTTTCAGGTCAGCTGGAGTTTTGGTGGCCAGTAGACGTTTGCTTAGCACCGATCCAGTACCGTGGGTCAGTATCGTCACTGATACTGACCGTGTTAAACTTCGGTCAGACTCGATCAGTCGACTATCGATTCTGCTAATAATACAGCTAATAATTACCACAATAAAACCTGTTTTTGTTGATTTTCTAAGTAAGAAGTTCAGGTATCTTCTCCGGAGAACATGCCGCATTTATATACAGAACCACTGTTTATCGGCGGAGTTCAACGTGATGAAAGGTGAAAGTGTGGTGTGCTAAAATTCCCAAAAAACTTCTGTCAGGTTCCCTGTAGGGAGTGTGTTAACTTAATTTCTGACTTTGAAAATCAACAAAACACGTCATTTAACCAGGAGTGCCAAAAGTTTTATTTACTCCAAAAAATAAAGTTTCCCTCCAGAGTTTTTTGAGTGACCAGAAACAAACGAGATGTCACGTTTTGGAGTGAACTCTTCCGTTAAAACGGCACATTGTACAACGTTTACACGCAGTCTGCACTCAGTATTGGTTCAGGAATCCGTAATGGGAGACCGGGTCGGACGGGGGTGAGCCCAGTTTGGCCGAGTGGTTGTGGTGCGTGTTTAGCGAGAGATGTGGACGAGTGGGACGTTGAGGTCCTGATGACCCCACCTCACCTTTTGACCGGTCTCTCTGAGCGCTTGTTTGGTTTGATGAAAACCTGCAGCAGAAGAAAATATCGACGTTCCTGCTCCTCTGGGGACCAGGTTTGGCCCCTGAGCTCCCACGACGGGGTCTCTGGAGGTGTCCGTGTGCGTGAGAGAGCCAGGCCATCTGCTCAGAGGCTGCGTACGTGTAGCCGTGCTGCCATATGGCTCACGCGCTTAGCCGGCGGACAGCTAAGGTCTGAATATTGCATTACCCACCCGGCAGGGGGGCTGGCAGCAAAGGAATGATCAGTACAAAAACCAGACTCGCCCCGTTTTCTCTCCTCAGCCCAAGTGTGGTCGACCCACCAAGTCGTTGGGTTCCTTAGTTTCAGCGCTGGAGCCAAGAGGCTAATGCAAAAAAACAATGAACTGTGGTGGTGATGGGAACCAGACGTCCCTCTAAAAGCTCCTCACAGTGGTGGTGATGGGAACCAGACGTCCCTCTAAAAGCTCCTCACAGTGGTGGTGATGGGAACCAGACGTCCCCCTCTAAAAGCTGCTCCCAGTGGTGGTGATGGGAACCAGACGTCCCTCTAAAAGCTCCTCACAGAAAGTTCCTACATGAACTGGTTCTGAATTCACTGCCTGATGACTGAGACGCTGTTTTATGAGAGTTTAGAGAACTTCAACTCCATTCATGGTGGAGGGAGACATGCAGGGCGCTGTGCGGCAAAATAGTCCCCAAAGAAAACTCATTATTCCAGATTTTCCACTGTTTTCCATCATCAACATTCCATATAAGCTCAGAAGACTCGTGTAGGTTCTCTGGTGGTTCTGGATGGTAAATAAAGTGTCTATATCTGTGTTGTAGTCATGGCGACGTCTGGTTCCCATCACACTCCACTAGTTATACAGAAATGTTAAATTTTAGTTGAAGTTCACCTTTAATTAATAATATTGACAGACGACTTTTTTGAATGGAGCACGAGTTCAAGTTATTACAGTTTTCATTGTTTTATTGCAGAAGTGTCCAGTTCTGGTTCCGAAGAGCCTCCAGGACCAGAGCTGGGCAGCTGTGAAAGTGCAATGCCTAGTCTCTCCTCTAGGGGGCAGTGCAGCACCTTCTCTGCTCCAGTCTCGGCCTGTTTTCCATGTTCTGCCGCATCTAATTCATCCATCAGATCGTGAGCGCACACGTCCCCGGCTGAAGTTGGTGTGCTAGAGCAGGAAAGTGGACCGGGATTGATGAATGCTGGGTTAGAGAACGTCGGAAATGCGTTGGAACGCTGCTCATGCTGAGGCTTCGAGGACCTAGAAGCCTGGATTTTTGTCCTTTTTGGTTAATAGCAGCATGACCGTGTTCGAACCCACACTTAGATGACTTTGAATTGCTGAAGAGATTTGAGGCAGGTGTGATGATGTTGGGACCGTCTTGGCGTTAATATAAGCTTCCTTTAGCTGTTGGCTGTTGCCAGCTGGGCTCGCCTCATGGCTCCAGCGCTAAACCCACTGAAAAAGCCAACTTTAGACCCCAGACTTGCCTCGGACGATCAGCTACGTTGTAGGTCAGGCTGGATTGGAGTTCTGGACCACGTCAACCTCCCTGCCGCTCTGTGTGAAGCCTGGGGTGGAGCTAGACCTCAGTATCCCGATGTTACTGTCCTAAACAGGGGCCTGGCTGAACTCGGAAGGCCACACTTGTTTTTTTTTGTTTGTTTAATTTTCCTTTTTTATATGTATACTGTATGCAAGTAATGCAGACTGAAATGTCCCGTTGGTCTTCGTTTCATCTTGAGAGGTTAAAACGAGTTTTATAACGTTTAGGGTCGCTGTAACGACGACACCCCAGATGTGGACAATCTTGCCTTCGTTCTGCCATGGAGCGGCTGAGTATTTATTTATTGAAGTGTACATATGAATCGCATTTCAGAAACGGCCTGGTCTTCTGTTCGTCCATGATGCTGTTTCTAGCCCAGATCTTTTGTATGTCTGGAATCAAAGTTGTTTTTATATGTATTTTTTACAGTAAATATGCTTGTGTGAGAGCGTTCGTCCCTCGTGCTTCATTTACACCTCTTTCAGAGCCCACCTCCTCGTTCCTACACTCACTGGCCTCAGCTCCACTGACCGTTCAGTTCCACTCTGTAGTTCTACAGTTACAGACTGTAGTCCATCTGTTTCTCTGATACTCTGTTACCCTGTTCTTCAGTGGTCAGGACCCCCATGGACCCTCACAGAGCAGGTACTGTTTGGGTAGATGTGCTGGTCTGAGTGGATCAGACACAGCAGTGCTGCTGGATGTTTTAAACACTGTGTCCACTCACTGTCCACTCTATTAGACGCTCCTACCTTGTGGGTCCACCTTGTAGATGTAAAGTCAGAGACAACAGCTCATCTGCTGCTCATCAGCAGCGACACTGAGGTGTTTAGAAACTCCAGCAGCAGTGCTGTGACTGATCCACTCGCACCAGCACAACACACACTAACACACCACCAGATATTTATACGGAATAAAATGACACACGTCTAGAAATAAATGAAAGTCGTACAGTGTTTCTAAAACCATCCCAGAATTGTTCATATTAGGAATTATATCGACCAGATTTAAGATAATTTCACTTATTTCTAGACATTTCTAGTCATGTTATTAAGAAAAATGACTTGAAACAAGTCAAAAAATGTCCAGAAATGAGCTGCAATGTTGCCACAAGCCCTTTATGATTAATCATCTTAGACCTGCAGGCCAGATTTCAGATGGTTTGACTAGATGAGCCGCCTTCTTATGGACTTTTCTCCAGAAAACCACACTCACTGTTTATTTGCTGCAACGAGGGGAAAAAAACAGAAATTGTGGCAAAATAAACGAAACGTTTTACATTTGCTGTTTTATTTCCCCCCATCTCGCCGTGCAGAGGGTGTTTAAAGTACTCATGGTTCTATATCGCACCGGCCTTTACTCCACTCTTTGGGTGGTTCCTCACGGGTTCTTCAGGATTAAAGTGTTCTTTGCCTCCTGAAAAGGTTCTTCAGACTGATGGAGAATGTGCTGTCGATTGTTCTGTGCAGCACCAAAAAGGGTTCTGCTGTTGTGACCATGTCAAGCTTGTAACAGTAGAACCCTTTTTGGTGCTGTATAGAACCAAATACAACACATTCTCCATCAGTCTGAAGAAGAACCACTGACGCATGCAAACGTCACATTTTAGATTTTGTTTTATTTTTCTCTTTGCATTAAAATCTACACTCACCTGACACTTTATTAGGTACAGTTCAGTTGCTCATTAACACAAATAGCTAATCAGCCAATCACACGGCTGTAGCTCACTGCATTTAGGCATGTAGAGGTGGTCAAGACGACTTGCTGAAGTGCAGACCGAGCATCAGAACGGGGAAGAAAGGGGGTTTAAGGGGCTTTGAACGTGGCGTGGTTGTTGGTGCCAGACTGGCTGGTCTGAGTATTTCAGAAACTGCTGATCTGCTGGGATTTTCACGCACAACCATCTCTAGGGTTTACAGAGAACGGTCCGAAAAAGAGGAAATATCCAGTGAGCGGTCAGTTGTGTGGACGAAAATGCCTTGTTGATGTGAGAGGTCAGAGGAGAATGGGCAGACTGGTTCCAGATGATAGAAAGGCAGCAGGAACTCAAATAACCAACCAGAATCTCTGAGGAACGTTTCCAACACCTTGTTGAAAGTCTGACATGAAGAATTAAGACAGTTCTGAAGGTGAAAGGGGGTCCAGCCTTTTACTAGCAAGGGGTACCTAATAAAGTGGCCGGTGGGTGTACACACAGACATACAAATTGTACAAATGCCAATAATTCAGTAATAATAAGATAAACATCTCAGTTCCAGTCTCTTAATCATGCTGTTAGTTAGAAGTTAATAGTCCCATATTCCCAGTTCCACAGGCTCTTTGCCCTTTGTTCTAGCTAACGTATCCTCATGTGATGCGGTCTGACTCATTAGGACTTTCCGCTCTTGGAGTGTCGGACATGTGTAGACAAGGGGTACCTAATAAAGTGGCAGGGGAGTGTATTAGCCAAGTCTCTTGCTCGCAGCACTTTAGCCCCGCCCATTCAACTTATAGCAGAAGTAATAGCCTTTTTGAATGAGGCACAATACAGGACAGCCAATCAGAACAGGGCTCATTTACATATGCCAGTGGTAAAGCACAGCAGCAGAAACGGCCTGGATACGGACACAGACTGGTTTGGCTGAACTGGACGGAAATAAACACGATTTGTTTAACAGACGGTTCTTCAAGGGTTCTTTAGTAAAGACAATGGTTCCATGTACAACCATCAACACTCTAAGATCCTTCTGCATGCTTGAATGGTTCTTTGCGAGGTGAAAGGGTTCTTCTATTGTTACCAACTTGACATTGTTGCCATAGCAGAACCTTGTTTGGTGCTTTATAGAACCAAAACATTTACCATGCAAATGGTTCTTTAATTGGCATTGAACCTACTATCTTAAAAATATGATTCTTCAAGGGTTCTTTAGTAAAGATGTTGGTTCTATTTAGAGCCCTTTGCAGGATTAAATGGTTCTTCAGATTGATGGAGAATGTGCTGTAGATGGTTCTATATAACTGCAAGAAGGGTTCTACTGTTGGTCTTTGTGAAGGAAATGGTTCTGTATGGAAACATTTGGAGGATTAAAAGGTTCTTCGCATCGTGAAAGGGTCCTTCAGGTTGATGGAGAAGGCTGCAGATGGTTCTACATGGAACTTCTTTGAAAATGGTTCTACATAAAGGGTTCTGCTGTTGTGACAACATCAAGGTGTCAGTAGAAGAACCCTTTTGGGTGCTATACAGAACCAAATGCAACACATTCTCCATCAAATCTCGAGAACCATTTCACCAGAGAACCATTTAAAACATGCAAGTGGTTCTTTGTGTTCATCTTGCCCGAAGAACCCTGGAAGATCCGTCTTTTTTATGTGTAGTTGTTGGTAAACAGACTTAATTATGGAATATTATTCCAATCGTACGTATAAAATCTCGGTTCTCTCCCAGGCTGACCCGTCGCGTCGGCCGGTGAGAGCGGCGCCGTTCCTCTTCACTGACCGCACGAAAGTTGAACTCTCTGCCTCTGAAAGTAAAGAGGAAGTTTTGTGAAAGAGTCACTTCTGCTGCCTCGGCGCTGCGCAGGGCCTGACATGAGGACGTGTTACAACGCAGTAAATCCCACATTCAGAGCGGCTTGGGTTCCTGTTTGGGTTCCTGCTTGGGTTCCTGCCTGTGTTTACACATCTTTCTTCACTCTCGCCTTTGGAGAAAACAAGATTGCACAGGTTTAAATCAGAGGACTTTCCCAGCTGCAGTGATACCGGTACTAAAACCTCTTCACCCTCCTTTAGATTCACACCATCCACACCCAGCGTCCTGCAGAGGAACAGACAACAGCACACAGTGACCCGAACCTCAACACCCCACAAGCTGAGAACCTCGGGGAACAGCTTTACTCCAGAATATCTGAGAAGAAGAATTAAACACAGAACTGAAATAATGTGCAGATGATCTGGATCTGATCTGATTCTGATCTGATCATTATATTTTATGGGCCAGTCGTGAGCTGGAGGTTAGGGCCCCAGCCTTGTGACCAGAAGGTCGCTGGTTCGAACCCCAGAGCCGACAGTACGTGACTGAGGTGTCCTTGAGCAAGACACCTAAACCCCAACTCCCCAGGCACTGTGGATAGGGCTGTGCGTGTGTGTGTGTGTGTGTGTTCACCACACAGTGTTTTATCAGTGCTGCAGTGTGAGGAAGTGAGCAGCTTCAGCTGGTGAGACGCAAGAAAATCAGTGTTTATCTGTGAGAGTCAGAGTGTGTGTTCACACCAGCGCTGCCTCAACACACACACACACACAGAGGACAGAGGACAGGAAGGTAAGAGGGCTTTTAATGAACGTTAAAATCTCCTACTTCTAGTTTCCATGTTAAACAGTTGCTGAAACTGAAGGATGAAACTTTCGTCTGTTTAAGTGAAATCAGTTTAATGTTCTCTCAGCATCTACCTGGACGTTTGGGCGCCGTAGTCAAATTAACTTAAAGGACACTTTGATTTTGTAAGTGAACATAAGTTAACGCACCTTCAGAGAACAGACTCTTTAACACGCAAGTAGTGTTTCTCCTGATTTTAACACATTGTGGGGAAAAAATGCTTGTTTTTTTTATTTCCTCCCAATATGAAATTATTTTCACGCAGAAAATCAACAACAACATATTGACTGGGATTGTTCAAATTTTTGCATATGATTATTATATATATGATATTTATCTGGGCAGTTTAAAAAAAAAAAAAAAACAGAATAACGGACAAAATTCAGAATGTACTTATGAAAGTCATGGGCTATATATATATATATATATATATATATAGTGTCAATTATACATGCAGGCAATAAGTTTATATATCACATATATTCAGAGAGTATATATGACATCTATTATATATACAATCAATGTGTGTATATATCATATCCCTGATCACTGTCTTCATGCTTATTTGTGTTATATCTAATGTTATACAGTTATACAGAGTTTTTACCGAGAAAAACACACGTACTGCCCAGATCAATAGTTACGATCAGGTTTCATGGCTGCCCAAGACTTTTGCGTTTGTGTAAATATAATTTGTTTACTTAATCAGCTTCAAACCCAATTAAGAGTGACTTTAATTGGCCCACTGATTACCTTCAGTTGGTCACTAAGGAAATGTGTGACCTGCTGAACATTATTCTGTACTAGCACCGTCGACTGTCTGTCCAGTTACAAAGTGATCTGTTGTGAATGCATTTATCCAGGAGCTGATAGTGTAACATAGTGAGTGTGTGTGTGTGTGTGTTGTGAATGCAATTATCCAGGAGCTGATAGTGTAACATGGTGAGTGTGTGTGTGTGTTGTGAATGCAATTATCCAGGAGCTGATAGTGTAACATGGTGTGTGTGTGTGTGTATATATGTTGTCTGTTGTGAATGCATTTGTCCAGGAGCTGATAGTGTAACATGGGGTGTGTGTGTGTGTGTGTGTGTATATGTTGTCTGTTGTGAATGCATTTGTCCAGGAGCTGATAGTGTAACATAGTGAGTGTGTGTGTGTTGTGAATGCATTTATCCAGGAGCTGATAGTGTAACATAGTGAGTGTGTGTGTGTGTTGTGAATGCAATTATCCAGGAGCTGATAGTGTAACATGGTGTGTGTGTATATATGTTGTCTGTTGTGAATGCATTTGTCCAGGAGCTGATAGTGTAACATGGTGTGTGTGTGTGTGTGTGTGTTGTGAATGCATTTATCCAGGAGCTGATAGTGTAACATAGTGAGTGTGTGTGTGTGTTGTGAATGCAATTATCCAGGAGCTGATAGTGTAACATGGTGTGTGTGTGTGTGTGTATATATGTTGTCTGTTGTGAATGCATTTGTCCAGGAGCTGATAGTGTAACATGGTGTGTGTGTGTGTGTGTGTGTATATGTTGTCTGTTGTGAATGCATTTGTCAAGGAGCTGATAGTGTAACATGGTGTGTGTGTGTGTATATGTTGTCTGTTGTGAATGCATTTGTCCAGGAGCTGATAGTGTAACATGGTGTGTGTGTGTGTGTATGTTGTTTGTTGTGAATGCATTTGTCCAGGAGCTGATAGTGTAACATAGTGAGTGTGTGTGTGTCTGTTGTGAATGCAATTATCCAGGAGCTGATAGTGTAACATGGTGTGTGTGTGTGTGTGTATATGTTGTCTGTTGTGAATGCATTTGTCCAGGAGCTGATAGTGTAACATGGTGTGTGTGTGTGTGTGTGTCTGTTGTGAATGCATTTGTCCAGGAGCTGATAGTGTAACATAGTGTGTGTGTGTGTGTGTGTGTTGTGAATGCAATTATCCAGGAGCTGATAGTGTAACATGGTGTGTGTGTGTGTGTGTGTGTATGTTGTCTGTTGTGAATGCATTTGTCCAGGAGCTGATAGTGTAACATGGTGTGTGTGTGTATGTTGTTTGTTGTGAATGCATTTGTCCAGGAGCTGATAGTGTAACATAGTTAGTGTGTGTGTGTGTGTGTGTGTCTGTTGTGAATGCAATTATCCAGGAGCTGATAGTGTAACATGGTGTGTGTGTGTGTGTGTGTGTGTCTGTTGTGAATGCATTTGTCCAGGAGCTTATAGTGTAACATGTTGGGTGAGTGAGTGAGTGTGTGTGTGTGTGTGTGTGTGTGTGTGTGTGTGTGTGTGTGTGTCATGTACTGAAACTTCGCAGATGATTGTATAAATGCATCTTCACAGCTTTCAGATTTTCAGTAAGACCCAAAACAAAGAGTCTGTTTACAACCTGCATTGATGTGTTTTGTGTCCAGATTCTGTTCACACTTTTCACTTAAGCCCGTCTCAGTGTGACCAGATGGGATCCGATTGGACAAAATCATGTCACTGCCAACTTTGTTTCAGTTTTACTCGTTTACTCTCTTTCCCGTCATGAGACACGTCACCAAGCTTGGATGCATTCATCAGCCTGGAGTGCACGAAGGCTGTTGGGTTGGGGAGCTCCAGCCAGGCGTGGCCTCCAGCTTTAGATTCCTTGTTTAGAGTCTCGCCTGCTCATCAACGCTCAGCAAACACATTTCCAGTCATGTAAAATTAGCGGTGTAACAATTCGCTGAATGCACGGTTCTGTTCATACCTCAGAGGTTTATTAAATCACCAACAATTTGGCACTAAATCAATAAAGAGGAAAAACTGGAGGACATGGTTTACAGCTCACTTTAAACAGAATACTAAGTTCCTGCTTTGCACTCACTATAGTGTTGTATATTTGTAATATGAAATATGAGTTTTGATACCTTAGTTATGGAACGAGAGCTCAAGTACGAGTCTTCACTTCTGACTTTATTCCAGCTGGTTTTGACATCAAAAAGTGAAAGCAATTAACAACAAAACAAAGCAACCGTACACATGGAATTTTTATCAAATTGATGATTGAAAGTTCAGATGAATTTGAAAGTTTCAATTATTGAAAGTTTAAATGATTGAAAATTCAGATGAATTTGAAAGTTGAAATGATTGAAAGTTCAGATGAATTTGAAAGTTTCAATTATTGAAAGTTTAAATGATTGAAAGTTCAGATGAATTTGAAAGTTTAAATGACAAAGTTCAGATGAATTTGAAAGTTTAAATGATTGAAAGTTCAGATGAATTTGAAAGTTTAAATGATTGAAAGTTCAGATGAATTTGAAAGTTTCAATTATTGAAAGTTTAAATGATTGAAAGTTCAGATGAATTTGAAAGTTTAAATGACAAAGTTCAGATGAATTTGAAAGTTTAAATGATTGAAAGTTCAGATGAATTTGAAAGTTGAAATGATTGAAAGTTCAGATGAATTTGAAAGTTTCAATTATTGAAAGTTTAAATGATTGAAAATTCAGATGAATTTGAAAGTTGAAATGATTGAAAGTTCAGATGAATTTGAAAGTTTCAATTATTGAAAGTTTAAATGATTGAAAGTTCAGATGAATTTGAAAGTTTAAATGACAAAGTTCAGATGAATTTGAAAGTTTAAATGATTGAAAGTTCAGATGAATTTGAAAGTTTAAATGATTGAAAGTTCAGATGAATTTGAAAGTTTAAATGACAAAGTTCAGATGAATTTGAAAGTTCAAATGACAAAGTTCAGATGAATTTGAAAGTTTCAATTATTGAAAGTTTAAATGATTGAAAGTTCAGATGAATTTGAAAGTTGAAATGATTGAAAGTTCAGATGAATTTGAAAGTTTCAATTATTGAAAGTTTAAATGACTGAAAGTTCAGATGAATTTGAAAGTTTAAATGACAAAGTTCAGATGAATTTGAAAGTTTAAATGACAAAGTTCAGATGAATTTGAAAGTTTAAATGACTGAAAGTTCAGATGAATTTGAAAGTTTAAATGATTGAAAGTTCAGATGAATTTGAAAGTTTAAATGACAAAGTTCAGATGAATTTGAAAGTTTAAATGATTGAAAGTTCAGATGAATTTGAAAGTTTAAATGACAAAGTTCAGATGAATTTGAAAGTTGAAATGATTAAAAGTTCAGATGAATTTGAAAGTTTAAATGACAAAGTTCAGATGAATTTGAAAGTTTCAATTATTGAAAGTTTAAATGATTGAAAGTTCAAATGAATTTGAAAGTTGAAATGATTGAAAGTTCAGATGAATTTGAAAGTTGAAATGATTAAAAGTTTAAATGACTGAAAGTTCAGATGAATTTGAAAGTTTAAATGACAAAGTTCAGATGAATTTGAAAGTTTAAATGACAAAGTTCAGATGAATTTGAAAGTTTAAATGATTGAAAGTTCAGATGAATTTGAAAGTTTAAATGACAAAGTTCAGATGAATTTGAAAGTTGAAATGATTAAAAGTTCAGATGAATTTGAAAGTTTAAATGGCAAAGTTCAGATGAATTTGAAAGTTTAAATGATTGAAAGTTCAGATGAATTTGAAAGTTTAAATGAGTGAAAGTTCAGATGAATTTGAAAGTTTAAATGACAAAGTTCAGATGAATTTGAAAGTTCAAATGATTGAAAGTTCAGATGAATTTGAAAGTTTAAATGATTGAAAGTTCAGATGAATTTGAAAGTTTAAATGACAAAGTTCAGATGAATTTGAAAGTTTAAATAATTGAAAGTTCAGATGAATTTGAAAGTTTAAATGAGTGAAAGTTCAGATGAATTTGAAAGTTTAAATGACAAAGTTCAGATGAATTTGAAAGTTGAAATGACTGAAAGTTCAGATGAATTTGAAAGTTGAAATGACTGAAAGTTCAGATGAATTTGAAAGTTTAAATGACAAAGTTCAGATGAATTTGAAAGTTTAAATGATTGAAAGTTCAGATGAATTTGAAAGTTTAAATGACAAAGTTCAGATGAATTTGAAAGTTGAAATGATTAAAAGTTCAGATGAATTTGAAAGTTTAAATGACAAAGTTCAGATGAATTTGAAAGTTGAAATGACTGAAAGTTCAGATGAATTTGAAAGTTTAAATGACAAAGTTCAGATGAATTTGAAAGTTCAAATGATTGAAAGTTCAGATGAATTTGAAAGTTTAAATGATTGAAAGTTCAGATGAATTTGAAAGTTTAAATGACAAAGTTCAGATGAATTTGAAAGTTTAAATAATTGAAAGTTCAGATGAATTTGAAAGTTTAAATGACAAAGTTCAGATGAATTTGAAAGTTGAAATGATTAAAAGTTCAGATGAATTTGAAAGTTTAAATGACAAAGTTCAGATGAATTTGAAAGTTTAAATTACAAAGTTCAGATGAATTTGAAAGTTTCAATTATTGAAAGTTTAAATGATTGAAAGTTCAAATGAATTTGAAAGTTGAAATGATTGAAAGTTCAGATGAATTTGAAAGTTGAAATGATTAAAAGTTTAAATGACTGAAAGTTCAGATGAATTTGAAAGTTTAAATGACAAAGTTCAGATGAATTTGAAAGTTTAAATGATTGAAAGTTCAGATGAATTTGAAAGTTTAAATGATTGAAAGTTCAGATGAATTTGAAAGTTTAAATGACAAAGTTCAGATGAATTTGAAAGTTGAAATGATTAAAAGTTCAGATGAATTTGAAAGTTTAAATGGCAAAGTTCAGATGAATTTGAAAGTTTAAATGATTGAAAGTTCAGATGAATTTGAAAGTTTAAATGAGTGAAAGTTCAGATGAATTTGAAAGTTTAAATGACAAAGTTCAGATGAATTTGAAAGTTCAAATGATTGAAAGTTCAGATGAATTTGAAAGTTTAAATGATTGAAAGTTCAGATGAATTTGAAAGTTTAAATGACAAAGTTCAGATGAATTTGAAAGTTTAAATAATTGAAAGTTCAGATGAATTTGAAAGTTTAAATGAGTGAAAGTTCAGATGAATTTGAAAGTTTAAATGACAAAGTTCAGATGAATTTGAAAGTTGAAATGACTGAAAGTTCAGATGAATTTGAAAGTTTAAATGACTGAAAGTTCAGATGAATTTGAAAGTTTAAATGACAAAGTTCAGATGAATTTGAAAGTTTAAATGATTGAAAGTTCAGATGAATTTGAAAGTTTAAATGACAAAGTTCAGATGAATTTGAAAGTTGAAATGATTAAAAGTTCAGATGAATTTGAAAGTTTAAATGACAAAGTTCAGATGAATTTGAAAGTTTAAATGATTGAAAGTTCAGATGAATTTGAAAGTTTAAATGAGTGAAAGTTCAGATGAATTTGAAAGTTTAAATGATTGAAAGTTCAGATGAATTTGAAAGTTTAAATGACAAAGTTCAGATGAATTTGAAAGTTCAAATGATTGAAAGTTCAGATGAATTTGAAAGTTTAAATGATTGAAAGTTCAGATGAATTTGAAAGTTTAAATGACAAAGTTCAGATGAATTTGAAAGTTTAAATAATTGAAAGTTCAGATGAATTTGAAAGTTGAAATGAGTGAAAGTTCAGATGAATTTGAAAGTTTAAATGACAAAGTTCAGATGAATTTGAAAGTTGAAATGACTGAAAGTTCAGATGAATTTGAAAGTTTAAATGACTGAAAGTTCAGATGAATTTGAAAGTTTAAATGACAAAGTTCAGATGAATTTGAAAGTTTAAATGACTGAAAGTTCAGATGAATTTGAAAGTTTAGCACTTTCCACACAATTTCCATACTTGCTTTAAGGAGAAATCATCTGTATGAAATTAGAGCAGTGTTTTCTCATCGCTGGTGATGACTGTGACTCCTACTGGTTAATAACAGGTAAACTTTACACATAAAATGAGTAGCTTTGTTCTACGTGGACGTTCCTTCTGTTTCTCTGCTAAAAATCCCCAGAACATCATCAAAACCACACAATGGAAAACCACAGAAACAGACACCTTTCCTCACTGCTGGGTGTCTTTTGTCCCACACAGTGGTGTCTTAGTGGCCTTAAAGGGCTCACAGCACTAAAAACTGAATTCTGACTTTTTCTTTTAAGTAAAAAGATTTGGCCAGTCAGCCTACAGCAGTTTAGCCCCGCCCATTTAGCTTCAAGCGGTGTAGCACCGCCCATTCTGATTGAAGTGATGTGGAGTGTTGTTCCTGCAGACAGGCTGAAGTCACTGTTCTGGGAGATGTGGAAAAATGTTTAAACGTTGTCCTGTTCCTGGCTGTCAGGAAGCAAATGCCTAGAAAACAAAATGTCATGAAAACTGAATTGCAATTCATTTGAAACATAACCCCCCAAAAATACAACAGAACTGTAGAATATGGGCCCTTCAAAGATTCATCTTTCCTGCAGGATGACGGACGTTGAGAAGCAGCGCATTCCTGAAGAGGTGGGCGGTGGCCCTAGTGTGTCTGCAGCTGCCTCTCCTCCATATCCCACTGGAGCTGGACATATGCAGCTGCCTCCGCCCTACCTGCCCCCTCCCTACCCCTGCGGCCCAATCGTCCAGCCCGCTTACCCTCCCATAGAGTCAACCTGTGCCACTGGCCTCATCCCACCCCCAGACAACACCACTTACCCCCCCATGCAAGGCGGCTGCGTAGCGGACAACCTGCCCCCAGAGGAGAGCATGGCGATGCAGGACACAGGTACGTTCACACTCGGCTTTGTTCACAGATGAGTTCTTCATGAGTTCTTCTGGGAAACTTAAGTAGCCAGCAAGTAATGGAGCCATTAGCATTAGCATGGTGCTAACGGCATGTCTACATCATCACAGACTTGCCCCAAACTGTGTGGAGTTGTTAGGAAATCTGATTTGCTCATAAGGTTGTAACTGGCCACTTTATTAGAAACACCCCCCTTGTGCTTCCACTCACTGGCCACTTTATCAGAAACACCCACCTTGTGTTTCCCCAACTGGCCACTTTATTAGAAACACAAATCTTACGCTTCCAAGCCAAGAGTGGCTCAGTGGTCAGAAACTGACCAATGATGGACTAGCTACAGCCTGTAGCTGTACACCAGCAAGGAGGAGTGGTTTCTGATAAAGTGGCTACATTTCTATTCTGGTGTATGAAGGATGACTGTGCTGAACTCACTCTCGAACAGGAGCCATGTGTCCAGAAACCCAAGGTGCCTTTATAACATCATCGTTTGATGACAACACCGTGCGGCGGGCGTTTATCAGAAAGGTTTGTGCTGCACTTACTGTAGCAGTTTTACTTATTTTCCACATTTAAAGACGTCACTATTTACATCTGTCTCAGAAACAAACTTTAAGCACGGGCCTTCGGCTCCCATTCCTCTCTGCGTACCTGAGCAGGTGTTCAGCGTGGTCACACTGCAGCTGCTGGTCACCTTCTCCGTGGTGTGCGTGTTCACCTTCTCGGACAGTGTGAAGACGGCCGTGCAGAAAAACATTTGGGTGTACCTCAGCTCTTACATCATCTTCATAGTGGTGGCACTGGCTCTGAGCTTCTCCTCCTCCTTAAGCCGCTCACACCCCTGGAACTTCATCAGCCTGGTGAGAGACTGTTTGTTTTCAGATATGTTCAGTATTATGCATATACATAAATATACATACAGCTATGACCGTGCTGCTGTAGGAGCATTGGAGGCGTGGCCATGCAAAGTGCTCCCGGCAAGAAGAGACATTTGATGTTCATGTTGCTGTTGTTTAGTTTAAGATGTGCGTATGTGTTACTGATGCTATTCCGTGCTGGGCTGTTGGGTAGTTAAATGCCTACCTTAGTGACCAGAGTGTACGGCTGGAGGTGACCTGCCTGCTATCCCAGAGACTTGAGTAGTGCTTTCTGCCTGCTCAATGCTTCCAGCATCATCTTCTTTACTGATGCTACACTGGTGTCAGAAGTGGGATCATGGGACATATATATTGTTACATATAGGTGCTTACACAAATAGAGCACATAAGGGATATATTATTATTTATTACAACCATAACAAGGGGTCACCATAACTATAACACAGATACAGACAGTTTATTTACCACCCAGAACCACCAGAGAACCTACACAAGTTTTCTGAGCTTATATGGAATGTTGATGATGGAAAACAGTGGAAAATCTGGAATACTCAGTTTTCTTTGTGGACTATTTTGCCGCACAGCGCCCTGCATGTCTCCCTCCACCATGAATGGAGTTGAAGTTCTCTAAACTCTCATAAAACAGCGTCTCAGTCATCAGGCAGTGAATTCAGAACCAGTTCATGTAGGAACTTTCTGTAGGAGCTTTTAGAGGGACGTCTGGTTCCTATCACCACCACTGTGAATGGTTCTGACTTGTCTGTTGAGAAATATTGTGTTGATGACTGGATCGCTGGTTAAGATGATTGGTACACTGTTCCTTTGTCTCTTGACCTGGTTCTCATGCAAGCAAGAAACGATTTACCACACAAACAGGCCATGAACTCCTTTGTGGTCACACTTCTCTCTCGCTCTCACTCTTTCTTGCCATTAAGCACTTTCTGCAGCTACACTGTGGCGTCTTTTTCCACCAACTGTTTCACACTGCATTGCACCTTTCTATTGCTCACAATTCAACTATCCGGTCAAACATGGGTATACATTGACTTCAGGCCTCACACTACAGGCCAAAGGCATGGAAGCAGGCAGAGTTTATTTTAAATCTTTAGAATATTCTGCAATTTAAGTGACAAAATGTAAAGTTTTACCAGCACTACTCCTGCTGTAAACATGCCAACTCTCCTCTTACAGCCTGGATTAGTCTCTAGAGTGAGATTCTCCAGTTTAAATACTAGGAGAACCCACTTCTGATGTGGTCTTGAAGGCAGAGGTGGATGAAGTACAAAAATCATGTCCTTGAGTTAAAGTCGAGACCCCCAAAGTAAAATATTCCTCCAGTAAAAGTAGAAGTTCCTCCCTTTAGACCTCCACTTGAGTAAAAGTACTAAAGTATTTACCTTCAAATGTACTTAAGTATAAAGTAAAAGTACTAAAAGAGTAATTCTGGCTCTGATGTCCTGTTATCATTTTTATAACCAGACTGGCTTCATGAACTCATTTCAGGTGAAAGTCCTCCAGCGTCTCTCTTGGTAAACCAGTCTTTTAATAGAAGGTCATTAATTAGTGACGCTGACGTCTATTAAAATGATCAGAAGCACAAAACACTGAAGGTAAACAGTTTCCATCAGGGAGAACCGAGTGGCTCTGAAATCACTTTTTACACACAAGCAAAGTTTCAGTTTCAGATTTATTTACAACTTAGTTCCAAGTTTAAGTTGAATAAAAACTGGCTTTAAACTCAGGATCACAGATGAGCTCCTTTACTATGTTGATCTGTAGGCGTCTGTTCATAAACATAAACCAGCCCAAACTCATTTACTATAAAATGAAATGGTGTTTGTAGAAATTCAGAAAAAAGCCGCATCAGTCTCGACTGCATATGTGGACATATTTCTATATTGAGCTCTATTTACACAAAGTTAGGTTAGTTCATCATTTATGTTGAACAGACTCTCCCAAAGTTTTACGCTGCTGCGCTGACGTTGAACCGCGTGCTGCACTGGGTCGGTATGACCGACAGGTCAAAACCAGCTCTAAACAAAGTGACCGCTGGGCCCTGATTGGTGCTCTGGCTTTGCGCTTCTTTCGTTTTGACATGTTACGTTTTTATACACACAGAAACCAAAAGGAGCGACAGATTTCTCAAAATGTAGGAGGAAAAAGTCGGATATTAGACTCTGAAATGTAGTGGAGTGAAAGGAGAAAGTCGCCCAGAACGGAGAAACTTCAGTACAGATACACCAAAAATACTAAAGTACAGAAACCAATTACATTTACTTAGTTACTCAGTTACTGTCCAGCACTGCTTGAAGGACCTTTCAAAAGACTACGGCTGCTTTAGTTTGGATTTTTCAGCATTTCTCTTTAATGCAGGGTAGCTATCATTACTGCTATGAAGCTGAATATCTTATTCAAATCAACAGAATCTTGACAGAGGACAGAATGGACCCCTCAGACTCCGATATCTTACCTCAGTTTAGTTTCTATTTTTTCCGGCTGAATAGGTCAGTAGCTTCTTTCGGGAGTCTGTTTGGTGCTGAATAAAGAGAGAATCACTTTTCTTACCAAATTCTGTGACTGTATTATTGCTAGCTCCTTCAGCTCACTAGCCTAGCAGTCTTTGTTGATAACAGTGCCTTACGCTGACCGGGTTCAATCGTTTCTCACTCTTAAATCAAGTTGGAAAGTCAGTACCGCACAAAAAAAACAAAAACATCTCTTTAAAGTTAAAGGCACTTCTATTAATACCACCAATAACTAGTGACGAAACCAAACATGCTTTTCAACACGGCAGAGAAAATAAGAAGCCAGCAAAACCTCAAACGCTTGCCAAAATCTCTCTTTCTTGATGCTATCTGGACTGTCAGAAATATCCCTCGGCCAGTTAGTTTAACCTTAGATTAGTACATGTTTAAATACATGTACTAATGTGGTTGGTTGGATGGTGTCGTGGATAACACCTTGGCCTTCTAAGCTGTAGACTGGGGTTCAGTGCCCCACCTAGGCAAGCACTCTACACTATTCCAATGAGAGTCCTTGGGCTAGACTCCTAACACCACCTTCACCTACACGAGTAAAATGATCAAATTGTAAGGCGCTCTGGATGAGAGCGTCTGCCAAATGCCGTAAATGTAAACACCGTAAGACAGTAAGACACTAGAAAGCTAGTTAGCTCAGTTGAGCTGCGCTGGCTAAACTGAGGCCGTGGAGGGAAATTTTCAGTAGTAAACACACAAAACCATCCAATTATATTAATCACAGTGAGCGAGCCGGATGTTGAAACGGATGCCGCCAAGGTTCGAGGACAGTACTTTCATTCCCGACTGTAGAGGTTCTCGGCTGCTCTCACGTTCCAAACCCACCACATCCTCGATTTCAGTGCCATGGAGGCTGAGTGGGCGGAGCCTCTCTCATCACCATTTTCCATTGGCTGATTGGGCTGAAGGCTTGTGATGTGTTCACCAGACTCTTTGTTTCAGCCACACACTTCAGAACAAAGTAAAACAACTACATGTGGTTTCCCTAAGCCAGGGGTCCCAACCCGAACGTGAAGAAGAGCCGTTTCGTCCTCTTAACAGAAATCTAACCTCCTTGGGAGCCACAGCGTTTTATGTCCGTTTTACCAGCTTGGCTGTGAATGTGTCTCAGCGTGTGCTGATGGACTAATATAGGCTAAAAAATATAATATAAACAAAAACTCAGACGGACTCTGCTCTGCTTTAAGCTTCAGCTCAGCTGTCGCTGCTCTTCTCACAACTTTTCCACAAAAAAGTGAGTTTTCTGTAAAACGTCTCTCAGTGTTCACCTTTTTACGAGGCTGAAGTCGCTTCTCATTCGCCGCCGTCTTGCTCTAATTTTCCCGTTCCACCTTAAATGGTGCCTGAGGCGCCAGAACATAACTGCTGCACCATTTAAGGTGGAACGGGAGAAGACTTCAGTGTTTGTCAGTTTCTCTCTGCAGATTAAACGTATCAGGAAACCAGCTGGAGTGACTATAAACACTAAAGTCCATTCGTCTCCAAATTATCGATGTCCGTCTTAAATCTCTCTCTTTGCCGTTTCGTAGCTACTAGCTGGGCGAGCCTGTCGTCTGTGTTGCTATGGTGACCAGCCGTCTGCGCTGATCTTCAGGGTTAAAGGGTGAATCAGCAGTTCTACATTAACTCCAGCGTTTAAGACCATTTACTGTTAAACTGTGTTGAAGGATCAGCAGAGCTTTATTTTACTGTAGAGGAGGATTATTTTATTATTACCTGCTGATCTGATTCAGCCGTGGAGCCGCATTCAGGAGTTTTATACATTTGATTGATGAACCTTCTGAATGGAGACATCAGGTGGATCAGCAGGAGTGTTAAACCACAGTATTGTGTTTACAGTCAGTGGTGACCCTGAGTCTGTCCTACATGGTGGGAACTGTGGCTTCCTACCATAACACAGATGCTGTCATCATCGCTATGGGCGCTACACTTGTCATCTCCTTCACCATCATCATCTTCTCCTCCCAGGTAGGATTTAACGCTGCAACCACAATTATTTATGTAACTGATGACTGTAGTCTGTAGACTATCACCCCCTATGCTTCCTGTAGTGTATTACAGTCTGTAATGTAAGTAAAAAAACAAAACAGCTTTTCACAAAAAGGATATATTTGTAGAATATATTTTCCTACAACACTATATTTTTCCTACAATACACTCCTTTCCAAACTACTTTTAAAACCACATACTGTAGTACTATCACTAATGCCATCATGTTTCCGTTATCTGCCCATCATTGGTAAGAAAACATGCTGATTTGTGTTAAATACATTTTGAAGAGGTGTACCTAATCCCAATCTACATATGGAGAACCGTAACTCTTGTTGGCTGTGCTACATTTCAGACTCGCGTGGACTTCACTGTATGCAATGGCATCCTCACCGTCCTGGCAGTGGACCTGCTCATGTTTGGATTCTTCACCATATTTTTCTACAACAGTGTCGTCCAGGTTGTGTATGGATGTCTGGGAGCACTGCTTTATTCACTGGTAAGTCAGCTGATCTAATTATGCGCTACACGATACAGGACCACTTTCATTTATCATCAGATTTCCAGGCGTAAAAGACGGGTGTACCTCAAGGTTCTATTGTGGGACCATTTCTTTTCCCCACTACAGTGTTTTTCACAGTGACTCAGCAGCTCTTCAATGAGCTGGTGGTTTGAACGCCATTGACTTTCAGAAGGACTGAGAACAGGGCCTCATCATGAAGTGAAGAACTAGGTTGAGACACTTTGTAATCTTGTGCGAACAGAAGTTCAGAAATCAGTTGTGCGTTGCATACATGGGGAGGAAGTATAGGGTAACGAACATTGGGAAAAGCTGGGAACAGCTGTCACGCAACAGGACGTTACTTCATGTGAAAAGTCCCACAAATTGGGGTGCATTTCCTGAAAGTGTCGTTGCATTTCCTGAAAGTGACCACAGTTAGAGAGACCATCACTCTGAACACTCTCTCCAGTTACCCACGGGGGTTGCTCAACAATGCTTTCAGGAAATGGGCTGAGTCGTGGCAGAACATACAGTCGCCTCTGTGAAAATCAACAAAACGTTATTTGACAAGTGGAAATACGTTGACAAATCCTCTACAGAGAAGACGTTTCAATGAACAAATAAACAAACAAAAATGATAAAACATAAAATAAACAGAAATTGTTCCCAAATATGCCATATTGAACTTCATGTGTCAGTTATTTTATTTTTTTAGTAAATTTAACTTTCACGATACTGATATTTTCCCCAAGTCGTTTAGCTGTAGGTGGAGGATCTGAAACAGGGTGGATGGAACAACGCAGTGAGGTCTGTTATGAGGCTGGGATACTGTGTAGATCTTACTGTACCTCTGTCTCTTTGTGCTGCAGTTTCTGGCTGTGGACTGTCAGCTGGTGATGGGTCGTCAGAAGTACAGCCTGAATCCTGAGGAATACGTCTTTGCAGCCTTAGTCATCTACTTGGACATCATCATGATCTTCCTCTACATGCTCATGATTCTTGGAGGCTCAAAAAACTAGCTCAAACACTAGCTTCACATCTGTCCATCTTGCTTTTAGCTGGTTCTATATATTAAACAACTATACGGTCTTCAAAGACAGAAACAGACTCGGTGCTGTTGTTATCTTTCCTATGCATGTTCAAAACAGCTTTTGAATAAATATTATATTACACGTTTATGTAAATTAGGATACAGTGTAAACATATATTCTCTTTTTGTTAATTAAACTGAATTATCAGTGTCGTTTGGTTTATTAACAATGGCTGTAGAAAAAGTGGACTACAGAGAAAGCGCTTGATTTCCAGGACAGAAGGGGGTACCTCAAGGGTTGATTTTAGGGCCGTTTCTGTTTTCTTTAAAGTGCTGTTCAACTGAAAAAGAGGACATGACGATGCCATCAAATAATAACAGAGTACTACTGTCGTTCCTGCTTTAACGTAGCACTGTCGCCTTTTATTTAACTGGGTCTTCTCCTCTATTAAATAGGTACACAGTGATAAATGTGACTGATTAATTGTTGACCTCCTTTATGTTCTATTGTACCTTCATTTCAAAACGGCCCACATTTCTATAATCAGGCACAGTCCTGAGCAACACCAGAATATAATAATAATAATAATAATAATAATAATAATAATAATAATAATGATTCATTTGCTCCTGAAGTGAAAATACAAGGGAAAAATGGATTGTAAAACCAGGAAAAACGGCACCACTCCTTATGTTTGATCAATAAATATTTTCTCAAGTATTTTTTGGTGTTTTTAATTCGTAGATTTAGCCTGATGACACCCGAAATCTATGTAAACTTATTGCTAGAAAGGCACATTCAAATATGACAATGTTTATGTGTAACTATGATGTTTTCTAAGGGCTTAACATTTAGTTGCTAAACTAACTCACCAATAGGCAATAACAAACCTGAAAAGGTGAAAGTAAAAAAGGTGGTTCATTTTCTCGTGTTACACTAACATGACCAAAAGCAGACAATGTGTTCAAAGGTCCGTCTACCGATACAACAATACGGAATCTATCAGAATTCATCCCTCCACCGTTATTGAGAAGAGAACCAGGCCAGTCCTTCATCCTTCATCCACGTTTCTGCAACGCTGGGCTAACTAGTCTCACCACAGGGAGGAGTAGTTGAAGCGGACTCTGAGCAGGTATCTCATGCGGGTTTGAGCTGGATTGTACACCACAAACTCGTTATAGAGGAGCGAGTAACCTCCACCTCGACCCACGCCAGTCTTCACACCAGGACCCATGGGCACGGTGGCACCATCCCTACAGAACGAGAGAGAAAGAGAAAAGAAAGTCAGGAGAAAGAGTGACACGATCTCATTACTGTCCCTTAAACTCGCAGAGGTGTAAAGTTATTGTTTTACTGCGCTGTTTATGTCATTATATCATTACTTCATTAGTTCCATTTAGTTGTCTGGAAAGGTTTGAACACTCCTGGTCAATTTACATGTTCTGTTAATTCTGTGAAGATTCTCTTACAGACAACTCACTTCAATATGACACCTTTCTGAAATTTTAGTGCATAATTTCTATTTATTTGATTTTATGATGTGTAAAAAAAAAAACATAAAATGTGCCATAACCATTTCTTGGGCCTCATCTTACTTGCTAGTTGTAAATGTCAGAGAAATAAAAATCAGAGCAGTAAAAGTAAAAAGTAATTTTTGACATTTATATAAATTATGATACATTTAATTAGGATAGCGTAAATATGTCGACCTCTTCTTGTGAACGAAACTTTACAAGATGTGGTTTGGTTTTTTTTTACAGGCCTCAATGAGTTTGCAGAAAAAATGAATTTCCAGAATACAGAAGGGTGTGCCCCAAGGGTTGATTTTAGGGTCTTTCTTGTTTCCTTTAAAGATAATATTTTACCCAGAAAAAGTTACAGTACCTTCCAACAGCACTACTTGTGTTGTTTTAGTTTAGTACGTCAGCACTGCCACATTTAATTTAAATATATTTACCCCATCAAATTAGTCACACTTTCGGGTTTTTACTGTTTATGGTTAGTGAGTCCAAACTAGAGGCGACACGAACAACAAGTGTCCAGTTTGATTGCAGCTTAAGGTGGTGATGTGTTATACTTATTGAATAAGTATCAACAGATGCTGGTTTCAGAACAGGGTTTCTCAACCTCTGGGCCATGGACCACCAGTGGGCCATGAAGCCCCCTCTAGTGCTCCGTGGGCCTGAACTCATGGGGAGGCAGTAGTTGGCTGTGGGCCGGTAGAGACCACAGACGAGCCTTAAAATAGCAGCGAAGATCTGCGTTTCATTCCTGGCCGAACATCAGCGACCCGAGAAGCAGATATCAAGTGAGGTTTATTATTATTGAAGATTGTGGTGACGGTAGTCCAGAAGCCCCCAGACTTCAGTGAGGTTTACTTCAAATTAGGCACCAAAACCCTCAAACCTAAAGAGTGATCTTGACACCAAACAGTCACTGAGAGCCACTTTCATGTCCAGTGAAAACGTGATTGACTGCAGCTCCCAATTACGGCCCACGTCTACGTCTACCTTTTACATCTTCAAAACAACCGCAAACTTTGGTTCCTGATTGAAGTTAAATGGAAGATCTGATCTTTTTCAGGCCTTAAGACCCTCAGAGGTTTTCAGTGTGAGCAGTTAAGAAAGAAAAAACATTGATTTTAGTGTTTCTGTGGGCTGCGGTGCTTTATAGTCATACACAGGTGGGCCCTGGGGTGAAAAAGGTTGAGAACCCTTACAACGTGACGAAGTTCTTGGGGTCAGGAGCGGTCTGTCCGATGCCTTTGGTGCTGTGCTTCCCAGAAGGCAGTTTGTCAGCATCATAATTCGCGTCCAATAACTCATTACAATCACCAAGAGCGACCTGTGGGCAGAGGAAACAGCTTAGCCGTGTTTTGTTGAGACTGCCTTTATGTTTGGGGTCCTAAAGACCGGAATGCTGAGTCAACAAACAATAATAATTTAAATAAAATAATCTTAATCTTTCTTCTGACCTTTGACTGAAAATCAACGAAGCGTTAACTTTCCCTGTTGGAGGTTCACGCATTTCAGAAAGAAGATAAAAGCTATAAATGCCATCATTATTATTGTTGTTACTATTATTATTATTATCACAAATAATGTAATTTCTCTGCGTATGTTTTTACATACAGTATAATACAGCACGTACATGTGCAAAAGTTAGAGACCACCATTCATTTAGTTCATTTCCAGTCAAAACTGGTCATGAAGTACAAGTTATTCATTCATACTACGTACATTTTATTCAGTATCAGGGAAAAAAAAACAGACCCCCCCCCCCCCCCCCCCCCCCCCCATTTAGAGATGAGGGAACAAAACAGACGCCTCAAGAACTAAATACAATATAAAACCTTTCCGTATGCAGTGTGTCCACTCACCTCGCTCAGCAAGAGCAGCCCAGTGTTGTTCTTCTGACTGGTGAAGCAGTAATTGCCGCTTTTAGACGACATGTCAGCAAAATAGATGCCCTTACCGAACTAGAGAGAAGAGCAAATTACAAACCATCCATAAAGAAATCTGAAACATATCAGTGGCGCTGCGGGTATGGGAAGGGGGCACTGTTAGGTGTTGGGCAGTGCAGGGCAATGTGGTGAGTAAGTGATACTTATTTATTTATTTTTTAAATCCCACAAATGGGGAAATTCCACCTCCGCATTTAACCCATCCGTGAAGTGAAACACCACATACACAAGAGTGAACACACACACTCTAGGGCGCAGTTGCCCCGGAGCGGTGGGCAGCCCAGTCCACGGCGCCTGGGGAGCAGTTGGGGGTTAGGTGTCTTGCTCAAGGACACCTCAGTCATGGACTGTCGGCGCTGGGGATCAAACCAGCGATCTTCCAGTTACAGGGCCAGTTCCCTGACCTCCAGCCCACAACTGCCCCCAGTATGGTGTTGGCGATGGTGTGGGAATGGTGTTGAGTGCGGTAACGGGCGGAGGACGTTGTTGAGTAATGGCAGGAGGGAAGAAATTTCATCCTCACGCTGCTCTATTCCATATTTCCGCCCTGTGCTTTATGGTTCTTCTGCCTGACCTGACAGGTTCCCACAAAATACTGGGTTTAAGCCTGGACTCGAGCGATTTCTGGCTTACAGCATGTTTCTCACGATGGGCTTTGGTCTGCTTGGATCGAGCTCAGACCTCAGTTTCACAGCCCTGCAGGTCTCCAGCGCATAAAGTGCGTTTGTAACGGGTTTAGAATGTGCACCTTGAGTTTGTGCATGAAAGGCGCTTCATAAATAAACCTGAATCGAACTCACCATGTAGCCGGTGACAGGTGCCTCAGGGGGGGCCACTCGAAGACCCTGACTCAGGATTCCCACCCAGTTAGAGAGACGAGATCCGTGCCACAACAAAGTCCTTAAATAACACACACAACACTTACTACTCCGCCTGCGAGACATAACACCGCACAGTTTAGTCATACGGCTAAATCCTGCAACTGTTATACGCCTTGCAACATATTCCTATATTAATACAACTGATGTGTTAAATAAATTAATTAATTAATTACTCTGTCCAATGGAAACACGTTTTGGGCCCTCACAAAGCTCAACGGGTTCTGGTCCGAGGTTTTTACTTCACTAACAGATCTTTAAATGCAACATAACCCCCTGCCCACTACTTTATTGGGGGTCCTGGCAGAGTCTCTTTCTTGCAAGCCCCAAGTAGCTGATGCAGTTGTTTTTGCCCTCCTCTTAAGCTAAGAGAAGGATCCTTTTGGCATGGAAATCCACCACCACACCGTCACACACTCTACGGCTAACTGAGGTCACGTTTTTCTTGGACTTGGAAAAGATTCAATTTAGCTTGAGAGGTACTGCAGACTTATTTGAGCGGATTTGGCAACCATTCATCTCCTACTTTAAACGCCCATCTACCTTAAATACTGATTTAGAGGACGTCCAGAGAGCCTTCACCCTTAACTGTATCCAGGGTTGGGTGGGAAAGGGTGAGGAGGGTGAGTAGGATGAGAGTGGGTTGGGGGCAATGGGGTTAGACTGTTAGAAGATATTGTGGAATTGACAACTGACATTGTTATAATTGTAACCGTTTTCTTTCAAGTTGTGAAATAAAAGGAGAAAAAAAAAGTAAATCGTTTCAAAGATTTAATCACCTGCTCACTTAGATCCTCATTTAATGGCCAAACATGGATTAGTGAGATTAATGACCGGCCTACATCATTCTTTAGCAAAATACTTCACTTTTGTTGGCTTAGACTGTTTTGTTAAGGGCCAATATTGATCATGACGATTTGCACGGATCAACTGAACCTTACTTACGATGCTCACAACACCACATTACACACCGTGCATCTCTTTGTGGGGAAACTAATCCAGCTCATAAAAGGCCTGACGCATCTCATTTGATAAACACCTCACAAATAAACAGCACTAAAAACCGATCCACTGAGTAAGAAGGTCTGAAAGCTCACGTCATGCTTACGTACCTGTTGTGCAGCTGAGAGAGAAAACGATCTCTCTCTCCTTCTCTGTCCACTGAGAAAACGTCCAGGACGGTCATGGTGTAGTCACTGTGGGTGGGAGCG